>NW_024080930.1:0-170638 GCF_003009895.1 Hyaena hyaena | reverse complement strand
TGGACCTTGAGGGTGTTCTGCTGAGCGAAATAAGTCAGGCAGAGAAGGACAAATATCATATGTTTGCACGTATAGGAGGATTAGGAGGAACTTGACGGAGGAACAAGGGGGAGAAGAAGGGGGGAAATGGTGGGGGAAAGGGAGAGAGGCAAACCATGAGAGACTCTTGAATGCTGACAAAAACTGAGGAAGGATGGATGTGGGGGGAGGGGGGATGGGCATGGAGGAGGGCACTTGTGGGGATGAGCACTGGGTGTTATGTGGAAACTAATTTGACAATAAACTATTTGTAAAAAAAAAAAGAAACAAAAAAAAAGTTGTAAGCCTTTTTGTAAACAGTAAAGAATTTGACAGTGTCCTTAGGAATGTTAAAAAGAAAACCACAGGCCCGAAGTGTTGTCACTTAGGTTAACCTAAATGCAGTTTCAATCCTTGAAAATGTAACTGTTAACCAATCAACATGGAATTTCCTGGTCATGACTATGAAATTTACTGATAGACCACTCTCCCCCTCCCACTCCCCTTAGGAAGGGAACCTTGTCTAAAACAATGGATTCTGTCCTAATAATTTCCTTTTTCCCCCCTCTCGCTCCAACCTTCGAAAAAGGCTTCCTTTTCTGTAGACTGCTGGAGCTCCCCTCTACTACTAGATGGAAGGCTGCCCAATTCAGGAATCGATTAGTAAAGCCAATTAGGTCTTTAAAATTTAGTCAGTTGAATCCTTTGTTATTTAACAGGAATAATGCTACCAAAGGTGAAGAAAATTCATGGTGATAAAGAATCCTATTAAAGAGAACATTTTCATTACTATGGTTACAAAATACACCCATTGTTTCTGAGAACACCGCTGGAGGAGTTCAATGAGCATGTAGTCAACAACAAAAGACTGAATTCTTCCCCAGTTTTGGTGAACTACACACACTAAGTAAGGATCCCTGCGTTAGGAGGCACAGGTCTCTGTGAAATTATAGAGATACAATGCAAGAACAAAACACTGGAAAATAAATCCTAGGAAGACCTCATGGGCTTTATTTCAAAGTGTACCTGGCCAGCTCATAAAAATGATACTTAAACAGAAGTCTGATTTTCCAGCTCTCCTAGTTATCTTTGCATAAATAAGATGTAAGGGGTTGTGTGTATGTGCTTTTCCTACTTTTGTTTCGACTGGACAGTTTTCATGAGAGGGAAAAACGTTGTTTAATCACTGTACACTGCAATCTTACTCCAAACCCACAAGTGGTTTCAAAATCTATTCTGTGATAAAAACCTACTCTAACTTTTTCCATAACAGCTGCTTTCCTTAAACAGCAGTTCAACTTTAATCTTACAAGGCAAACTACAGAAGAAAAGCCAAAGTAAAATCCTGTTTCCTTTAAAATTCAAACAGATGTTTTATGTAATCAAACCAATCCACTATTTGAATTTCCTTACACACAAACTACACTGATTCCCACATTATGTTCTAAAATCTTGCAAAGGTTCACTTTAGACTACTTGGAAAACCTGATCATTTAAGACAATCACAGTGGTTTAGATTAGTAACTAGATTAATATTGCTCTCAAGACCCAATCTCAACCCTAAATTCAACTGACAGCCTCAACATATAACAAAAATTCAGTAGACACACAGAACGCAGGATCTTTACAGTGTTAAGAAAACCACAGGCCCAAAATGGTGTCATTGAGGTTAACACCCCATGTCAGTAAACTAAGACCTAATATCTAATACAAGTGCAGTTTCAATCCTCCAAATATGTAATCTTAACCAGCTGGCATGAGAATTTCCTGGTCAACACTAGGAAATTTACTGATGCATCCATTCCCCTTCTCTTAAGAGGGTGACCTTGGCTAAAACAATGGATTTTTTGCTAATAATTTCCTTTTCTCCACCCCCTCTCTACTTAAAAAAAAAAAACAAAACCTTCCTTTCTTGTAGTTCTGTGATGCTCCCTTCTACTTGCTAGATGGGATATGCTTGATTCATTAAATAATTTAAAAGGCCAATTAGGTCTTTAGGATTTACTCAGTTGAATTTTTAAATGATTTTTTTAAGTTTATTTTTTGAGAGAGGGAGGAGGGACAGAGAGAGAGGGGGACAGAGGATCCAAAACAGGATCCGCACTGACAGCAAAGAGCCTGGTGTGGGGCTCCATCCAACTCTCAAACTGTGAGATCATGACCCAAGACAAAGTTGGGACACTTAACCAACTTGGCCACCCAGGTGCCCCGAGACTTTTTAATTTAATGATAGCTATAATCACAGGTACTGAAAACAATTCAAAGATAAAACGGAATTGTATCTAATGGCTAGTTCTGCAGACATACCATCTTATACGAGGACTTCCTTTTTAATGTCAAATTATCAAGAGATGAACTGGCCACAATGTATTCTGAAATATAAGTAGATGATGCCATCCTTCCTCTCTACCCTTGCAGTTCACATTAAAACACATAAGACACGGGAAGGTAAGCTTCCAGAGCTCACAGTTAACTCACTCTCAGATCTGAATAGCTGTGGGAAATCTACAGGTGACATTTATACCGAAAACCAGGCAGAAGCAAACAATGGGAAGAGATTATCTCATTACAGTGAGAGGCTGCCTTCCACTCCCTACGGTCAGCCCTCTTCAGGCCTCCAAGCCAATGCATCCCACTCAGACTCCCAGCCAAGCATCCCACGCAGCCCAAAGCTATTTGTCAGCTCGCCCAGGTCAGCTATAAAGCAGCCCAAGAAAACAAATCTGAGTGATCACCCCTCACACTGACTCTCCAACCAACATGGCCACCTTCACTCTCTTTACTGCTTAAAATAAGTGACAGCCTAGTATTCATAACAACCTGAACTTGGCTAACTACATATCTCTGGACACTCTTTCTGCATCAACTCACCAGTGAGCTATATTAGCCAAGAATTCAACATCAGCCAATCCCCTTGTCCCACCCTTTGTCAGTGTGGGAGAGCAACTATGTGGGCACTTCATTCTGCCTGCATTTTTCAAAAAATGAACAGAAAAATAAAAGTGCCAATACTAGTGATATGACAGGACTCAAACTTAATGTAACTGAAACAGAGATGGGCACCTTTATACAACAGGAAAACAATGACTCAAACACCATCTAGTTAGATAGTATCCATGTATATATATATACATATATATATATATACATGTAAAGAAAAAGATCAAATTGAAAGATGCTGTTAAAAACGACTCAAATAAATCGTCAACGATGACACTGAAAGGGGATAATTCAGATTTCCTTCATTATTTTTGGTCTTTTGAAATAGAAAAACACAAACCTATTAACACATGTTTATGAACTAACTTCCACTCATCCAAGTTTATTTAACACATCTGGAGAATTCATCATGTTTGAAGGCAAAAGACTACCTACACCTGAATGTGAGCCCAGAAAACATGAATGGTTGCAAAGGAGTACTTGGTGCCTGTTAAAAACTTCCCTGACCAGGGGGCTTCTGACTAGCTCAGTCTGTAGAGCATGCAATTTTTGATATCAGAGTTGTGAGTTTGAGCCCCACGTTGAAGTAGAGATTACAAGGGATGCCTGGGTGGCTCAGTTTGTTATGCATCTGACTCGATTTCAGCTCAGTTCATGATCTCACAGTTCATGAGATCGAGGGCTGTGTAGGGCTCTGCGCCGACAACTCAGACCCTGCGTGGGATTCTCTCTCTCCACCCCTTCTCCGTTCAGCCATGCTTTCTCTCAAAATAAATAAATATTTTTCAAAAATAAATAAATGAATAAGCAAAAACAAAACTTCCTCGATCACCCAATAATTTCACAAAAAGAGTAGGACCAAATACAGCACAGCACCTACAGTATAACCTTACTTTTGCAAAGTAAAATCATATATACTAAACATGGATGCCTGGACTATAAAATATCAGAATATGGTTCCCTGGATGATAAGTGTGATGTTTTTCCCCCTTGTGTCTCACAAATGCCCCCACAAAGTTCAAAAACACATTGGTCACAAACAGAATGAATGTCTGTGCCTGGATCTCTTCCAAGGGCAGAAGCATCATGTGGTATAATGAGGACCTAACACCTCCAACCACTATAAACAAAACAAAGAGCTGTAGGGATAGTTTTGCATCTAAAAGCCCTCAGCAGGGGGATCACCTAGCTCATGACAGGTACTCTGTCCAGGGGGAGAAAGGAAACTCATCCATGCAGTAACCAGGAAACAATTTCTGTGCGTCAGATGACACAGTACTAGGTGGTGTGGACATATCTAAGTGCACATTCAGAGAGAACTCTCAAAACACGAAGAAGATCATTACTAAGGAAATGCTTCTTGAGCTTATTTACTTTTTGTGGAAGTCTTCATGGACTGTGTGTGTGTGTTTTCAGCTACAATCTTGAGATGATCAAATGCCCTAATGAGGAAGACCCATTCCCGCTCACACTTCCTCTGAGGCCACAGTCTAAGTCTCCTGTGTGGGTTTTGGTTGCCTCTAAATCCGAAGAATACAGGTTTTTGTTAACCACTGTAATAGTGAGAAATGTTGGAAATGACAAGAAATCTCGACACAAAACCACTCTTCACAAACCCTTGCATGAAGAGAGTTGACCAAACTGTAACAGGGCCTCTGGAAGCCTAAGGCTGCATTCTGGGAGACCCAGCTGCCTTTTGCTTTTCAGTTCTAGTCTGGAAAAGCTCAGGGCTGTCAAAAGATACAAACTGTTCTAGCCAGCACCTGAGATAGGCCCCAGCCTCCCCTTCTTAGAGCACTTACCAAAGAGGGCTTACAATTGTGCATCCTTGCTGTCTCTTTGAGATGTATATGTATTTCCTACAATTAGGTTTTTTCTCAAGGATCCACATGCCAGTCCTTGCAAATGTAATTATCAGGAAGGGCAGGGCCTGTCTCCTCAACCTCAGCAGAAGGACATCTTGACTTGCCAACGACCTGACACAGCAGTCCCAATCACAAGTACACTAACCAACTCCTGTCATTTTTCACTTCCCTAACTCTACTGGGCCCCACTCACTCACTCTTCTCTACTCCCTCATTCCACCTTTAAAACTCCGTGCAGGGGTGCCTGGATGGCTTAAGGGGTAATCGGTTAATCATCTGAGTCTTGATGGTTCCGGAGTTCAAGCCCCACGTCAGGCTCCATACTGGCCATGCAAAGCCTGCTTAGGTTTCTCTCTCTCTCTCTCTGCATCTCCCATGCACACTCTCTCTTTCCCTCTCTCAAAATAGGTAAAATAAACTTTAAAAACTAAATAAAACTCCGTGCAAATCAGAATAGAGTTCAGTTCTTTCCCCTATTGTCAGTGGTCTCTGAATAAAATGTTTTCACAGCTTTCACATCTAGCTTTATGTAACTTTGACAACGGATAGTTCTTGGTGGCATTCATGACTTTGTTAACAAACAACAGACATTAGAACTCAGCTTTCATTAGGGCGCCTGGGTGGCTCAGTTGGTTAGGCGTCGGACTTCGGCTCAGATCATGATCTCACGGTCCATGGGTTCGAGCCCCATGTTAGGCTCTGTGCTGACAGCTAGCTCAGAGTCTGGAGCCTGTTTCAGGTTCTGTGTCTCCCTCTCTCTCTTTCTGTCCCTCCCCAGCTCATGCTCTCTCTGTCTCTGTCTCAAAAATAAATATTAAAAAAAAATTTTTTTTTTAAAGGACTGGGCTTTCATTGGGGAAAATCTCAGTGATTAATAGGATCCGGCTAGAAATACCTTGGTCAAGGAATCTCCACCCTTACATGAACTGGTTCCTCCGCCACCGGACACAGTGACTCTGCACCCTGGCAATGGTACCATGGCCTTGATCCATCCCTGTGGTCCTGTGGTTAGGCAGTCTTGGTAAGGTTCGGCCTACCAGAATATTGCTGCATCTGTCTCAGGTGAACACGAAAGTTACATGCTGGTGTACTGAAAAGAGCAAAGAGCTGGAATTTCATGAAGTGCCATATCAGGCTGCACGGCTGTTCTACACCCACCTGCCAATCATGTCTGTATTTGTGGCATAATTTGGTCTCGAAGAAGCTAGACCTGATCTACCCACAACACCTGGCAATTAGCAATATCTATCAAAACAGCCCAATAGCTGTGTATTCAAAACTGCCTTAGGTCTATTATATGCAACAATAATGAGCAACAGTTACTCATTATTTATACAAAGTAAGAATAATGAAGAGGGGCAGTCTCAAGAGCCCCAGCTTGAGTCAGGTGGACCAGTGCTCGATGCCTAGCTCCACCACCATGTAATATCAGTCACGTTAATTTTCTATTTCTCTGTACCAAGATTTATTCTCAAACTGCCTTGAAAGCAGTTTTGGGGTTCCTTACTCTGTGCTAAACCATGTACTTAGAGACTTTATGTCTAGATCATATACAATCCTCATAATAACCTTAGGAAGTATTATCATATCCATTTTACAGTTCAGAAAAACTGAGGTTAATAGAGGGTAGGTAACATGTGCACATTCACACCGGCCCTTGTTTTCCAGAATTCCCTATCCAAACTCAGACTTAAGTCCATAGCTCAGGCTCTTTTCTGAGTTACACATTGTTCCTGATGGTCCTCAGTTAAAGTCCTCAAAATTTCTATCTCCAACCTCAAACTTCTCAATTTAAACATCCAACTGGTGACTTGCTGTTTCCATTTAATTTATAATAGGCATCTTGGGGCACCTGGGTGGCTCAGTTATTTAAGTGTCCAAATTCAGCTCAGGTCCTATCTCATGGTTCATGAGATCAAGCCCCACATCAGGCTCTGTGCTGACAGTGCAAACACTGCTTTCGATTCTCTCTCTCTCTCTCTCTCTCTCTCTGCCCCTCACCTGCTCATGTATATGTGCTTCCTCTCTCTCTCTCCCTCAAAAATAAATAAACAAGCATCTATAATAGGCAACTATGGTTTTCCTTCCCCTATGTCCTCCTCCCTTCAAGCCTCCTATCTCACCTCGTAAATGGCACCATCATCAATCCAGTGGCGAGAGCCAAATACAGAATTGCTCTCATTCCCATACCCTACTTCTAACCCACACAAAAGTGTAGCTCTACCTCTAAAATCTTCCCGGAAGCCAGCAACATCCCTCTGTAAGCACTACAACTGCTTGCATGAAGGTACCGCACTCTCTCTTCCTCAGGCTATAGCAACAGCAGATCGCCAAGACTTAAGCTCCTTCAGGAGGCATTTTTGTTCACTGCTTGCAGCCTGCTTACACAGAGAGGAGGCGGTTAAAAAATATTCACTGAATAAACAGCTCTGACTGCTCTCTCTCCCTACTCTCCCTACCTCCACTCTAGTCCCTGATGCAGTGGAGTCGTCACGGCTCCCAAAGTGACCTAAGTATAAATCAAACCACAGTTCTCACTGGAACAAGAACAAAACTCAAATTCCACCAGCGACTGACAGCCCTTGGCCACATCTGCACCTGCCTGTCTCTCTACCTCATGTGCCTCACTGATGATACTCCAGCTGCCCTGGACTCCCTTCTGTTCCGCAAACACCCTGAAAGGCTCCTTACCCAGACCCTGACGTGGATGCCTCTCCTCACTCATCAGTCTCCACGCCAGGAGCATCTTCTCAGACAAGCTTCCCCAGCAACCTACCCAAAGCCACTCTGCCACCAGGCCTTGTTCAGCACTAGTACTTACTGCTTCATTGTTTACATGCTTTACAGAATGCCCCCCACCCACAAATGGATGGACCCCTGAGGGCAGAGATGATTTTGCCTGGCTCACTGCCTTAGCTCTAGCTCCTGGAACACAGTAGGTGCTGTGATATTGTGATTTAGTCGGAAATAGAGATTTATTCTTCCTCCCTGGTATGGGAGGCCCAGGAGACTTGTGCCTGGCTTCTGAAATTCGGGGCCAGGGGCGGTCTTATCCGACTAAACCCTTAACCTGTGGGACACTAAATCCAGGTGGTGTCATAACTGAATTGAATTGTTGTATATCTAAGGTGTCCAGGGAGTTGGAAAATTGGATTGGTGGGTAGATACCAACATTTGGTATCAGAAATGTTGCAAGTAAAAACAGTTCATAGGTGCTCAAATTAAACAAAAGATTGGTAGAATAAAAAATAAATTAATTAGTTAATCCAAATAAATAAATAGGTAGACTTAATTCTGATGGTGCTGAGTTCGTTTAACGTACACCTAACAGCCCCATCCATATGAAAACAGAGTGTCATAACCCCCTCACTGCATTGAGACCCACCACAGCGTTGCCTCAAGCAGTCCAGAGAAAGCAGAAGTTAACTTTTCTGTGATGAATGGCCAGGATTTGGTTCTTTCCAAAGTCCTGAGAGGGGGATTTTAGAAACAAGTCATTAAATCCTGCCAAAATATCAACCATACCAATAATTCTTTTACAAGACCCACTTGAGTACTGGTAATCATTTTCAAAGCCCGAAATTAGCTGCTTGGAGTCACAGAAGACCTCAAAGGGCTTTCAAGGGACCAGGGGAGGGAGGACAGATACCCCTTTAATATAATTACTAAATAATGGAAAATGTTGCATCAAATTGGAAAGCAACTCAAAACAATGAAAGATTTGCAAAGTTTTGAGACTGGGAACATTCAGAAAATAGCCTTTCCAGTCCACATTGGTCTCAAAAGCCCTGGTAAGGGGGTAGGCATCCTCTCTCACTTTGCCTGACTCAAAGCAAGTCGTTACACCTCAAGTTAAAAATAGTTTCCTCATTTCGGAAAAGGCCAACGCAAATGCATGTCAGGTACAGTATTAGACCTCAAAAACCTTGATAACTTCACATGGCCACTTGAAAGAGAGCGGATTACCTGCCAGTATAATCGGCCAGTTACAGAAACTCATAGTTTAACCCCTGCATCACTTACTGGCTGGCCTTGATTGCCTGAGGCTGACTGTATTTGGAAGCAAGAACATCCCAGTACTTGAATGCCCCCCTCCCCCGGAGTTACATTCATTTGAAGAAAAAAAAACCACCACATTAAAGTTATGTACAGAAATGCTGCACAGAATAGGGAGGATAGGCAAGAGGGAGTTCGACATCCGTAAGGCTTTGCCTACTTCGTTTTTTCTTACTCGGCAGGAAGGCGTGAAATTAGCATTAAAGAGTTAAAACCCACTAATTCTGCCCAGATGCGCTACTAACCAGTAGGAGTCGCCTATCCAAAACAGACAAATATAGTTTAAGATATTATATGAGGGTAACCGGCAAGTTCAGTTGAAAGGAGGAGCGGTAAGGCTCGAGCTCTACCCAGGCAGCAGGTAGCGCGCAGCGAGGGTTGCGTCGGGAAACTCAGGAAGCAGGGCTGGGTGAGTCTTCCCTGCCCGCGGCCCTGAGCACGATAGTTTGGAAACAAGGTTTGGAGACGTTTTGGAGGGCACAGAGCCAATGTGCTAGGCTTACAAGATGCCAAGTGCAAGCTGCCTGGGCCATATGACCGAGTTTTGTTCACCGCACGAGAAAGGAGACGTTGCCCAAACGCACGTCTTTTTCTGGGCTCATCCGACAGGCAGAGCCGGGTAGGCTACGGAGCTCAGCACCACACACTCTAGCCTTGAGGAGTCGGCGACACTCTCTAGGAGCAGTTGGGATCCTTCGCCAGAGCCCCGCCTGCCCCGCCCTAAGCGAAGTCCCTAAGACGGGACGGGAAGACCTCAGGGTCTCGTCTTGGGCTTCCCAGAGTCCCTTCCAGCCCACGCGCCTCGCAGGGTTTCCCCGACGGCTGAGCGCCGCGCTCGGGCCCGAGGCACTCACCCAGATTGCGCAGTGTCAGCCCCGGGCGACCCACCACCCGCCCCACTTTCAGCCGAAGATCTGGATCTGGGGCTTGCACCCAGGGAAGCCGTTGGCGCCTGGGCTCCCCGCCCCGTAGCCGGATCCACCCCCCCTCCCCACGTTCCCCCAGCTCACCTGGCCCGCACAGCACTGCGCTGACATCGTGGCAGCCGACCACCACGGGCTTGCTCGCCCGCTCCCCGCTCCCCTCCGGCCCTCCTGGCTCCTTCCAGTGGCGGTCACTCCTTCCTGGACCAGCTCACGCCTCCACGCCGATCTGCCCCAGCCTAGCGCCAGGCACAGCCGCCTGGGTGAAAACAACCGCCGCCAAACCCCGCCCCGCCGCTGCAGACCCCGCCCGTCCCCTCGAGCCACTACCGCCCTCGCCCCGCCCCGCGCCCGCCCCCTCCCAGGCGGTCCGCCGCGGAGCAGGCTCGCCCGGGGCTCGCACTTCCGCTGGCGTCAGGCGGCGGGGCGGCTGCCATCACTTCCCGGTGCGGCTCGGGGCTCCCAAGTCCGCCCACCGTCGATCGGGCCCGGCGCTCCCGAGCTCCTGCGCCGGCCTGCGTGCGTTCGGGCCCCGGCGGGCGAGAGCCCAGCGCCCCTTTGACCCCCAGCTCCAGTGAAAAAGCTGGTTGCTAACCCCAGTAAAGCTTAGATCCTTAACTGAACGATTGCTGTTTTTTAATGTTTTATTTATTTCTAGGAGAGAGAGAGAGAGAGAGAGACAGCATGAGCAGGGGAGGGTCAGAGAGAGAGGGAGTCACAGATTGAAACAGGCTCTAGGCTCTGAGCTTGCAGTCAGCACAGAGCCCGACGCGGGGCTCTAACCCACGAACCGCGAGATCTTGACCTAAGCGAAAGTCGGACGCTTAACCGACTAAGCCACCCAGGCGCCCCCCTTTTACTTTAAAATAAACATTACTGTACCCATTTTAGAAATGAGGCAACTGAAGCCCAGACACCTTAGACAACTTGACCAAAAGCTTTACAGCAAAGCTGAAGAAGCAAGATTGGGACTGGAATCCACCAGTCTGATCCCCTAGCACTTGATGCAAGGCCTGCCCTTAAACAGCCTCGCTTCCAAGACAGAACCTTTGGCCAAGGAATATCTTCTCGGGCAGAATAGAAGCTTGAGACTAGAAAGTCAAATGGGAACGGAGTTTTTTATGAGCTGTGCAGGATCTCCTCAAATCTCAAATGCCTGATTTTAGAGGAAGCAAAATAATGGAGTGGGCCCACTAGAGCCATGGAAAGTAATGAGAATTGGCTCTAACTAAAATTTGGAAATAATAATAAAGCAGAAAAGAAATTAAAACAGCATAAATAGTAGCAGACCAGTGCAGCATCTGCTCCATGGTGGCCTGTGACTCATCCCAAACCCATTTCTTATCCGGGGAGATTAGTTGGACACCTAGAGTTTTTGTCCATGTGAGAAGAGCCAAACAGCTTCTGGGAAAGGGGAGGTGTGACATCTGCATATGACTGAGCTGTCTGGGATCGAGGCTACCCATCCAGTTGGGGAAGGTGAGGCTCAAGAAGGCGGAGAATCCTCACCAGGGACCACTGGGATAGAGGCAGAGCTCTTTCTGCCAAATCAATTCCAGGGGTGGGAGAGGGGAGGGTCTATGACTATTATCAGTGCCAGCCTCCCAGGGAGTTAATGAAAGAATTAATAACCCAGGGATTTGTCAATCCTGCTACAAGGCACAGAAAAGCATAGTGGAAGCCTGAGTTTCCAGAGTCAGGAAGTTGCAAATTTTAACTCTACCTGTGAGTCTGGCTACCTGTGAGTCTAAGTTTTATCACCTGCAAAACAAGACTAATAATGCACTCTCCAAGGGTCACCTGCCTGGGTGGCTCAATTTGTTGAGTGTCGGACTCTTGATTTTTGCTCAGGTATCCCAGGGTTATGGGATGGAGTCCTGAGCCCCTCGGCAGGTTCTACATTGAGCATGGAGCCTGCTTAAGATTCTCTCTCTCTCTTTCTCTCTCTCTCTCTCTCTCTCTCTCTCTCTCTCTCTCTCTCTCTCTCTCTCTCTCTCTCTCTCTCTCTCTCTCTCTCTCTCCCTCTCTCTCTCTCCCCCCCCCACCCTCTCTCTCTCTCTGCCCTTCCTCAACTTATGCTCACCCTCGAGATCACTCTGCTCTCACTCTCTTGCTCTCATAAATGAATGAATGAATGAATGACATTCTCCAAGGATTAGATGAACTCACCTCTATAGACCACGACAAACAGGGCCTGGCCTTCTTAAGCACTGACTGAATAGCAGCCCTAACTGATATTAATAAAGAAGTTTAGAAATAATCTGTGCAAGCTGACACCCCTCCCTGCTGGAAGATCTGAAAGGAATGTGACCTTATGTAGAGGTTTACCGCCTTCATTGCTCTGAGGGCTGTACTGTTACTATTTAAGGGCTGGTTGGTAGCATCCTTTGCATCTGTGGTCGGTTAACAAGAATAGAAGTAATGTCAGCAGACTTAACATGAAACAGTGGCTACTTAATTTAAGTACTCTGAAGAGTTTTTGATGGAAGACAGTTGTACATGGTGTTCTAACATGTAGATACTTTTATAGTCCATCCCTTTTGATTTGGGTTTTTCAGGAATAAACAGTAATAAACCTTCTTTAATAAGACTAGCTGTTGGCACACCATGTGAAATATTTCCCCCACAAAAGTTTTCTTAACTGAATTAGCTCCTTTTATGAAATATAATTTTATATGTATATGTGAAATATTATAAATAACCAGCTTATAATTTGCTTTTTTCTCCTCCCAAGTTTGAAGTGCTTTTTTTGGTTTTTCCTTTTTAGGAATAGAAGTCAATGTTGAGTTTAAAACACCACTCACTAAGGACAGCTGGGTGACTCAGTAGATTAAGCGTCTGCCTTCGGCTCAGGTCATGATATCAAGGTTTTCAAACTCTGTGCTAACAGCTCAGAGCCTGAAGCCTGCTTCGGATTCTGTGTCTCCCCCTCTCTGCACCCCCCCCCCCGCCCCTCTCCTGCTCATTCTCTCTCTCAAAAATAAATAGACATTAAAAAAAAAAAACACCACTCAAGGGACTAAAAACAAGTGGTATATAATCATATTATTTTTAAAAAGATAGTCATATATACCCATGAAACTTAATTATAAATTTAGTTTCCAGTTCAATAATGGTTTAAAAACAAATAAAATTAATTACTCTAATTCCCTAAAATTTTCTAACCTTTAAAAAAAAAACACCTAGTGATGCATTCTGTAAGTTTTTATTTTATTTTTTTTTAAGTTTATTTATTTTATTTTGGGAGAGAGAGAGAGAGAAACATGACCAAGGGAGGGGCAAAGAGAGAGGGAGAGAGAATCCCAAGCAGACGCCCAGGCTGTCAGCAAGGAGCCCAAGGAGGGGTTCAAACCCAGGAACTGTGAGATCATGACCTGAGCCAAAAACCAAGAGTGGGATACTTAACCAACTGAGCCACACAGGAGCCCTTCTGTTAGTTTTTAAATATAAGAGAAGAAATTTCTCTAATCTTCACTTATAAACTCTCTAGGGACTTCAATCTACTATGGAAGTTGTATTAATTTCAATTACAATAAACAACAAAGTCTTCATTTTTCAATTTTTTAATGTAAAAAATATGACAAAAACATAAAATGAAAAATAGCATCTCCCTTCTCCACACCCTACTTTTCAGTCTCCTCTCCAGAAGCAAACGCTTTCAATTATTTTAGCAGTTTTCCCTTATTACCTCCATATTCTCAAATATTCTTATGCTGTTATTTCCCAATCTTTTGACTGTATTTATTGTACAGTATCTTTTGTTACACACAGTCTGAAAGTTTAACCCACTGAGCATTCCATCTGCCATCTTGCCGACCTAATCATATCAGTTTTCATAAAATTAAAGTCGACATTTATGTAATTATAAATGGTAGAGATATTCATTGCATAACCACAAAATTGTATAATGATAACATTTCTCTCTCGTCAGTTTTTTTTTTTTTTCAATCCCATCCACTTTACCTGGAGAGGCAGTATATTCTCATGGTTAAGAGTAGAGACTCTGAAGGGGCAGCTGGCTGGAATCAGTTACAGAGCACATGACTCTTGTTCTTGGGGTTATAAATTCAAACCCCACCTTGGGTGCAGAAATTACTTAAAACCGAAATCTAAAAAAAATTTTTTTTTAATCTGTACACATTAAACCACTCACAACAGTACCTTGCATGGATTAAGTAAATATTCAGTGTCATGTTTTACTTGCATGAATTTCTATTTACCAAATCTTGATTTTTCTCCATTTGTCCATCTGAACGGTCATAATTCTTTCTTTCCCAGATATCAACCATATCAGATACCTATCAATTCCACTTTCCCCACGAGCTTTCTCTTTCTCCCACAGCTCCCCAGATGACTCCAATCTGGATCCCTCCAAGCTGCCTTCTGGCATCCCCCTTGCCACTCTCTTCTTTTGGGTATCCGGCTTTATGGAGTGTTCTTTCTTGCTTAACTCTCATTTTGATGAGCACAGCAGGTTTGGGACACCAAACTCTTTCTTTAATCCTATATGGACATTCCTTGAGTTTCCCAACTTAAAATAAAAATCACTCACCTTCTTTTTTAACACTAATTCTTGTGTTGTGTCTTCATCCCTCCTTAATGCCATTACCTCCTGTCTCTTCATTTGCTCTTTTCCAATCATTTTCTTTTTTTTTTAAAGATTATTTTGAGAGCAGGAGAGCACTCACTCATGCAAGTGGGAGAGGGGCAGAGAGAGAGAGAGAGAGAGAGAGAGAGAGAATCCCAAGCAGGCTTCTCACTATCTGCATAAAGCCTGAAGTGAGGCTCAATCTCTGAAATTGAGAGTTGGACATTTAACTGGCTGAGTCACCCAGGCGCCCCCAATTCTTCCTTTCTATTGAATCATTCTCAAGCTATACAGGTGGTCCAATTTCTCCCAAATTAAACAGTAAATGAAAACCTTTTTTTTTCCCATTTTTTTTTTTCCTTGAGAGAGCAAGAGCTGGTCAGGGACAGAAGGAGAAGGGGACAGAGGATCCGAAATGGGCTCTGCGCTGAAATCAGAGAGCCCACAAATTCATGAACTGTGAGATCATGACCTGAGCCACCCAGGAGGCCCAAATGAAAACCTTTTTTGACACAGCTGCTACCCTTTCCTCTTTTGCCTTAAAACTTCTAGGAAACAAAGATTGGTGCTTCACCTTTCTGAACCTTCCCCCGCCTGGCCTCCATCCCTCCAGGCCACCCACGCTGCTCCTCCTGAGGTCACTGGTGCCCACTGCTCCTGCTCCTCAGCCCCCTGTTTGCTTTGGCAGGAGGAATAACAGCACCTCCTTAAGATATTTTTCTTTTTATCTCTTTATCCTGTTAAGCAAAAACAAAAAACACAGGCCCCAAATGGTATCACTTACACCTAGTTCCCAAAATGGTACTTAATACATAATCAAATTGCGGTTTCAACCTCTCCAAGAAATATGGTCTTACCCGTCATTCAGGAATTTTTCAATACCAAAGAGTCAGCCACCTGGGTCCCCTTCACCTGCCAGAGAAAGTTTCGGTAATCTGCAGATAAGGAACTTGGCTTTTCCCTCATAAGAAAGCACCCTCATCTAAAACAATCCTTTCCTTTTGTGAGTAACTCTCTTGCCCCACCCTCCTTCAGTAAAAACCTTACATTTGTACATCTCAGTGCACCTCTCTGTTTGATAGGTGAGGTGCTGCTCGAGTCACAAATTGCTCAGAAAACTCAATTAGACCTTCAAGTCGGCTTGGTTGAGTTTCGTTAATCCAAAGGCAGAAAGAAAATTGAATGTAACCCCATTAATTCCTATTGAGAGGAGGGTTTTCTTTTTAGTTTAAGTTTTTATGTTAATTCAAATGTAGTCATCGGTAAGTGTTCTATTAGTTTCAGGTGTACAATACAGTGATTCAACACTTCCATACAACACCCGGTTCTCTTCACAACTGCACTCCTTAATCCCCATCACCTATTCACACATCCCCCACACACCTCCCCTCTGGATTTTTTTTTTAATGTACTTTTATTTTTTCCAAATGCAAGTAATAAGGTAACAATTCCTTAGGGTAGATGCTTTAGAGAACAGGAGATATCTTTTGTAATTGTCACTTTTCTGTCAGTATGGAAAGCTAATGATTCTTCAGCTCTTACATTGTTAAGGCGTTTTGCCTCAGTATTTTAAAGATTCTCCTTTTATCCCATTTTACATTATTAATTTGCTTGACAAGTCCTTTGAGTATAGATAAGACAAAGGAAAATACTTCTTTTAACACCCCAGGGAACCCAAATTCCAAATTAATGAAGAGGGTTGTTCAATGGGATTTTCAGCATTGCTCAACCTTTCTGGGAACAAATTAATTTTTTTCTAAATCCTCAGGTTAATAGCCTAGGCTTAATATCAGTGGAAAGAAAACATATATATGTATAACCTATGTATATATTCCTTCACCTATCTCTGAGTAGTATCGCAAGAAGGGGCCAAGGACAGACTGCCCCAAGACGGACTGTTTGACCTGAAGATTGTTTTGAGTTTAAAGCAGTCAAAACCCAAGAGATTCAGGAAAAGCTCTTCACCTCCCACTCAAATGCCCAAATTTACATTGGAAAGGAGAGACTTTGCCAAGGAGAGAGCTATTAACAGAGATCTCTTTATCTAAGGAAATGTCTTCATTACAGGGCAACCTTTATGTTCCAAACATCTCTCACCTTCTGGCAAGAAATCTTCCCCCTCTTTCCTGTTCTCAGACCCTTCCCCCTCTCCTTAGCTCTAGATGTCAAATAAGCCTCAAGTTGCATGTTAAGTCTGTGGATTCCCCGTAGGAACTACATAGTACGTAGGAAAGTAAATTTGATTTTCTCCTGTTAATCTGTCTTAGATCAATTTGATTTTTAGTCCAACCCGAAGGACATTGAAGGACAGAAGACATTTTTTTAAGTCTCCATTTTCCTCTCTTAAAAATAAATATTTGCATAAATCAGACAAATCAACATTACAGGCACTTAGTATGAATGTTAAAAGCCATTTCTGAAAACAACTCATTTCTGCCCTACATACCAAGGAAAATTATTCTGACTTTGGTTTTAAAACTCAACCCCAAAAACTTTCCATATTCTGATTTCAAGTAAACACATTCAGAGAGGCTTGAGGTTGAGAGGAGGAGGGGAAGACAAAAGAGAAAGCAGGAAATCTTTTCAGTTTTCCAGGTTAATGCATTGTGATTAATTTCCTGAAGGGAAGAACAGGAGGTGAGCCCACTTCTTCAAATAAGAGCACTTTGGGAGCTCCTGCCTGGCTCAGTCAATCAAGCGTGGGACTCCCCATCTTGGGGGTGTAAATTTGAGCCCCAAGTTGGGTGTAGAGATTACTTAAAAATTAAATTTAAAAAAAGCACTTTTTTGTATTATCTCTTTAACGAGACTACTCCTGTTGATTTCTTTTTTTTTTTTTCTGTTAGTTTCTTTTCTCCCCTTTATATACTTCCTTTGAAGTTAGCCTCTTAGGAGGTGACCGGTTTTAAAAGACCCACAGAGAGTTAAATGCCTGTGAAACCACATAGTTTCTTGAAAATCGATAAAAGGCTTTTATTGAGGGTTTCTCTTGAAAGATGTTTACATTGTTCTGTGAAGGATGGAGAAATGGAAGGTGCTTCCTGAGGTTTCACAGAAAGACAATCCAGTTTATTTTTTCGTAATTGCATTTCGGTTACAGAAAAATGCTTTAAATTCAACAATAGAATTTTAAATGGCTAAGGAAGGATGGTAAGGAAATATTCAAAAACAACTTCATTTTTACTTCTCTTTAAAGCAAAAGAGGAAAACACCCAATGAAGAAAATCAGTGACTCTGAAACTGACTTCACACCCTCATCAAGGAGATAACTTTGGGAGGTTTCTTTTTTAGAAATATAGGTTTTCCTGGTGCTGTTACTTTTTAATTCCTTTTAAACGCAGAGGCTTTGGAGAAGTAGGAGACAGAGTAAAATGTTTTAGCTTCTACTGTGAGGTTTAGTGCTTGCGTGGAAGAAATACCAACAGGTATAGAGCCTTCTTAGTTTGGGAGCTGCCTGGGTCCATTAAGCATCTGACTCTTGATTTCAGCTCAGGTCATGATCTCAGGGTTCATCCAGCTAATAGTGGAGATTCTTGGGATTCTTGCTTGAGATTCTCCTTCTCCCCCTCTCTCTGCCCCTCCCCTGCTCACTCTTCCTCTCAAAATAAATAAACATTAAAAGAAAAAGTCTTCTTAGCTTTTCAGCTTTAAGAATGTCAAACGGTGGCGCGCCTGGGTGGCTTAGTCGGTTAAGCGTCCGACTGACTTTCCCTTAGGTCATGATCTCGCGGTTCGTGGGTTCGAGCCCCGCGTCAGGCGCTATGCTGACTGCCAGCTCAGAGCCTGGAGCCTGTTTCAGAGTCTGTGACTCCCTCTCTCTCTGACCCTCCTCTGCTCACTCTGTCTCTCTCTCTCTCCTAGAAAAAAAAAAAATTAAAAAAAAAAAAAGAATGTCAAACGGTGCCTCTAACTATATGCCCACTGCAGCCAAATGCAGGCAGAGAACAGCCAGGGCCCTCATCTTCTGTACAAAGTTGGCCTGCAACTTCCTTCAAGCCTTGCTCCACGGGAATCCCCAAGAGGATATAATACTTTAATCTAATCAGAGTTCTCTAACTCTGTGAATCTTTCAAATAGGGAGTGCTTGAAGTCAAACAGTCTTTGAACATTGATTAATGTGGATAAGATCAAAATTTTAGGATGTGAACCCCTGTGGCTTCCGTTTTACCACAGTCAGTATTGGGGACCTTGGATTTCAGGGTTAAGACTGAAAACTTTCACCACCTTTTGTATAATAAGGCTGTAAGAAAGGAGCTAACCACTTTGTGTCCCACTGATTTCCAAATTTATTTATATTGCGTTATTTCAGCTCTGAATCCCAAACCAGGACAAGGTTTCATAAGAGTACTTCAGAATGGAGATAGCTCACACGGTGAAGGTTGCCTTATATTTTTGTTCTGATAAAAAAATTTTTTTAAGTGTTTTAATGTTTATCTTTTTCACAGAGGTGAGAGGGCGGGGGACAGAAGATCCCAAACGGGCTCTGTGCTGACACCACAGAACCCAACGCGGGGCTCAAGTTCACAAACCTTGAGATCATGACCTGAGCCAAAGTCAGACACTTAACTGACTGAGCCACCCAGGTGCCCCCTGATGAAATAATTTTTAAATGAAGGGAGTTCATTTGGGGTTCAAAATGGCAGACTGAGTGACTACCTTTATCTCCTCTCTTTCTCAATATCTACATATTTTTCTCTGAGCTTATCTTTTTGTTTCTTTTTTAAAAAGTTTATTTACTTATTTTGAAAGAGAATGAGAGAGAGAGTATGAGCAGGGGAGGGGAAGAAGAAAGGGAGAAAGAATACCATGCAGGCTCCATGCTTAACACAGAGCCTGACTGACTCGGGTCTGGATCTTGAGATCTGGAGATCACCACCTGAGCTGATATCAAGAGTTGGACACTTAACCAACTGAGCCACTCAGGAGCCCCTCTATGACTTTAGTTTTACTTGATTTCATATATAAGTGAGACCATACAATATTTGTCTTTCTCTACCTGACTTACTTCACTTAGCATAATGACTTCCAGTTCCAGCAGCATTGTCACAAATGGCAGGACTTCCTTCTTTTTATGGCTGAATAATATTCGATTTTTTAAAATTTTTTTTTATGTTTTATTTATTTCTAGGAGAGAGAGAGAGAGACAACATGAGCAGGGGAGGGTCAGAGAGAGAGGGAGACACAGAATCTGAAACAGGCTCCAGCCTCTGAGCTTTATCTCAGAAATAAATAAAAAACATTTAAAAAATAAATAAAACTTTGAATCTTTAAGAGAGAGAGAGAGATACAATTTCATTCTTCTGAATGTGAATATCCAGTTTTCGCAGCACCGTTGATTGAAGAGACTATCCAATTCCCATTGAGAATCCTTGGCTCCCTTGTCAAGTATTAGTCAATCACATATGTGATGGTTTTTTTCAAGGCTCTTGAGTCTGTTCCATTGGTCTATGTGTGTGTGTGTGTTTTATGCCAATTCCATACTATTTTGAAAACTAAAGACTTGCAATATACTTTGAAAAGAAGTGTGGTCCCTTCAGCCTTGTTTTTCTTTCTCAGGATTGCTTTGACTATTTGAGGTCTTTCATAATTCCATATGAATTTAGGATTGTTTTTTTCTGTTTATGTGAAGAATGCCATTAGAAATTTGATAGGGTTTGGACAGAATCTATAGATGGCTTTGGGTAATATGGACATTTTAACAACATTAAGGATTCCAGTCCTTGATCATGGATTAACTTTCCATTTATTTGTGTCTTCAATTTTTTTCATCAAAGCTTTTTTTTTTCATCAAAGCTTTATAGCTTTCAGTGTGCAAATCTTTTCCTCCTTTGCTAAATTTACTTCTAAGTATTTTTGTTGTTTCTGATGCTATTGTAAATGGAGTTGTTTTCTTTATTTCTTTTTCAGATATTTTGCTGTTAGTGAATATTCTTTCCTCACTCATCTGCAATACCAAGTCATGAATCAAGTTTCTATATATGTCTGAATCTATTTCCTGGGCTCTTTGTTACATTCCATTTATTTTTTTTCTTAAATAGTTTATTGTCAAGTTGGTTTCCATATAACACCCAGTGCTCATCCCCACAAGTGCCCTCCTCCATGCCCATCACCCCCCTTCCCCTCTACCCCACCCCCATTAGCCCTCAGTTTGTTCTCAGCATTCAAGAGTCTCTCATGGTTTGCCTCCTTCCCTCTCCCCAATTATTTTTCCCCTTCTCCACCCCCATGGTCCTCCATTAAGTTCCTCCTAATCCACCTATATGTGCAAACATATGGTATCTGTCCTTCTCTGCCTGACTTATTTCGCTCAGCATAACACGCTCAAAGTTCCATCCATGTTGCTATACATGGCCAGATTTCATTCTTTCTCATTGCCATGTAGTATTCCATTGTATAGATAAACCACATCTTCTTGATCCATTTGTCCGTTGATGGACACTTAGGCTCTTTCCATGTTTTGGCTATTGTTGAGAGTGCTGCAATGAACATTGGGGTACATGTGCCCCTATGCATTAGCACTCCTATATCCCTTGGGTAAATTCCTAGCAGTGCTATTGCTGGGTCCTAGGGGAGTTCTATGGTTAATTTTTTGAGGAACCTCCACACTGTTTCCCAGAGGCGCTGCACCAGTTTACATTCCCACCAACAGTGTAGGAGGGTGTCCGTTTCTCCACATTCTCGCCAGCATCTATAGTCTCCAGATTTGTTCATTTTAGCTACTCTGTTACATTCCATTTATCTAATTATCTATCACTGCACATACATACTCTTTCAAATTTTATAGCATAAATTTGAATTAGTCAGTCTTGATATCTGAAAGATTAAGTCCTACCACCTTCTTCAGGAGTGTATTAACTATTTGTGCCCTTTTGCTCTTCCATGTAAATTTGAGAATCACTTTGTAATGTTTCACAAACTGCCTATTGGAAATTTTACTGGAATTTTATTGAAGCTATAGATTATGAAGAATTGACATCTTTACATGAGTGACTTTTCTATCCAAGGACAGCATATAAATTTCTCAATTTATGTGAGTCTCTCTTATTAACTTTCATTAAAATTATATTGTTTTTTGCTCAACATCACTCATCATCAGGGATATATAAATCTGAACCACAATGAGATACCACCTCACACCTGTCAGAATAGCTAAAATGAACAACTCAGGCAACAACAGATGTTGGTGTTGATGTGGAGAAAGAGGATCTTTTTTGCACTGCTGGTGGAAATGCAAAATGGTGCAACCCCTCTGGAAAACAGTATGGAGGTTTTTTGACAAATTAAAAATACAATTACCCCACGACCGAGCAATTACACTATTAGGTATTTATCCAAAGGATACAGGTGTGCTGTTTCAAAGGGGCACATGCACCCCAATGTTTAGAACAACATTATTGACAATAGCCAAAGTGTGGAAAGAGCCCAAATGTCCATCAATGGATGAATGGATAAAGAAGATATAATATACAGTGTAAAGAAGATATATATATATATGCAATGGAGTTTTACTCAGCAATAAAAAAGAATGAAATCTTGCTATTTGCAACTATGTAGATGGAACTAGAGTGTATTGTGCTAGGTGAAATTAGTCAGTCAGAGAAAGACAAATATTATATGACTTCACTCATATGTGGAATTTAAGGTACAAAACAGATGAACATAAGGGAAGCAAAAATAATATAAAAACAAGAAGGGAGACAAAAACATAAGAGACCCTTAAATACAGAGAACAAACAGGGGTGCTGGAGGGGCTTGGGGGGGAAGGACTAAATAGGCAAAGGGCACTAAGGAGGACTTTTGTTGGGATGAGCACTGGGTATTATACATAGGGGATGAATCACTGGATTTTAGTCCTTAAATCTTATTGCACTATATGCTAACTAACTTGGATGTAAATTTAAAAAAATAACAGCTAAATAAATTTAAAAATTTAAATTATATCATTTTTACATAGGTTTTGCACAGTTTTTGTTAAACATATTTAACATTTTTTGGTAAACATTAATATAAACATATTAAACATTTGCTAGTGTTATTGCAAGCAATGTATTTTTATGTTTATTTTATTTATATATATATATATTTAAAGGTTATTTATTTATTTAGAGAGACAGAGAGAGAGCATGCAAGCAGGGAAGAGGCAAAGAGAGGGAGATAGAGAATCCCAAGCAGACTCTGCACTTTTAATGCAGAGCCTGGTGTGGGGCTCGAAGTCAAGAACCATGAAATCATGACCTGAGCCAAAAATCAAGAGTAGGATGCTCAATCAACTGAGCCACCCAGGCACCCCTATATCTTTATTTTTAATTAGGAGATACAAAATAGTTACAATGAATAAATGAACATATATGTACAGTATAAAGAATAGGACACCTGGGTGGCTCAGTCAGTTAAGCATCAGACTCTTGATTTATGCTCAGGTTGTGCTCTCACCATCGATTGCAAGATCGAACCCACCTTGGCTCTGCCCTGTCAGTGTGGAACCTGCTTGGGATTCTCTTTCTCTCGCTCTGCCCCTACTCTGCTCTCCCTCTCTCAAAATAAATAAATATTTTTAAAAAATTATTTTAAAAAAGAATAATTGTAAAGCCATAACTCGTGTAAATTGCATCTGGATGAATAAATACAATCTTCTTTGTAGTATAAAAGCCTCCTTTGTGTCCCTTTTCTATCACATCCTTCTTTCTCCACCCTGAAGGTAATTACATTCCCTGTCTCTGTATAGATTTACTACCAATGTACACACATCCAACTAAATTAGTTTTGCCTATTTTTGAACCTTGTACAAATGGCTTCATACTGTTTGTATTATAGACTTACCTTAATCAATGCTATTTTATAAGATTCATCCATTTTTTAAAATGTTTATTTATTTTTGAGAAAAAGAGAACACAAGTGGGGAGGGTCAGAGAGAGAGGGAGACACAGAATCTGAAGCAGGCTCTGGGTTCTGAGCTTTAGCACAGAGCCTGATATTGGGCTCAAACCCATGAACCATGAGATCATGACCTGAGCCGAAGTTGGACACTCAACCAGCTGAGCAACCCATGCACCCAAGATTTGTCCATTGTATTACAGTTGGCTGTTTTCATTCCTTTTCCTCAGTCTGTATTATATTATATGAATATACTACACTTTTCATATCTATTCTACTCACATTTTAACTGAACGAATGTAAGTTCCCTCTTTGGTGAGTTACAGATAGAGAGATTACACCAGATGGAATCGTCACACAAAGAAAACTTTATTTGCAGCAAATAAGGAGATCATAGGAAACAAGTTCCAAAGCCATGATTCCCCAAGTGGGGATAATGGATTTCTTTTATTTAGGGTTGGGGTAATTATTCAAAAAGGGGGCTTTTAACAATGCCATGATAAAAGATAAATAGCCTAACTTAAAAATGGGTAAAGGATTGGTGATGGGAAAGAGAGTAGCTATACTTGTGAACATAGTACAGTATGTAAACTTGTCAAATCACTAAGTTGTACACTTGGAACTAATGTAACATTGTGTGTCAACTCTACTCAAATAAATATATAGATATAGAAAAAAACAAAGAAAGAAAGGAAAGGGGAGTTTTATGATCACATATAAAGGCACACATAGGGTTGTGTAGGCTTACTTACATGCCTATCCATGTATCCTATATTATATTAATGAAGTTTGTGCTTCTCCCGGGGCAGAGATTTTAACATTATAATGAGGTATCTGTAATTATTGAACATTCCTAAGTTCATCTGTGCAGGTGTGTGTCAGTGGTCTAATTCAAACTGGTTTAGGCTAGCAGGAGCTCTCCCTGTTGTCTGCTTTTAAAAGATAAGGTTAACATTCTTGTGAAGAGGGGGTGGGGGTTCGGTGTAGGTGTTGCAGGATTCTCGCTCAGAGAGTCGTGACACCGAGGCTTTTCTCTCCAGAAAGCAACTTTATTCATGCCGGCACCGCTCAGTTGGGTTCGTACCCAAAAGAACTGAGCGGCCCACATCATATGGCATAGGTTTTTTATACATTTTTTATTTCTTTGTCTCCCATATATGGTAACACACATAAACATGCAGTCTGATTAAGTTGTTTCAGTTTACAAGAACATGGGGGATGTAGGCAGCTGGACCCATATCTAGGTGACCTTGAAGTCTTCTCTTCTCTCTTCATTTTTTTCTTTCTCCTTAGGGAGGGGTTCCTACCACAGAGGTTTTGCTGGTGATAGTTTTAACCTCATTAACCCGGGAGCATGGTTTCAGTATTAGGTATATCTTGCTTTTAGCTTTTGGTTATTTAAAACAATGTTGCTATAAAAATGCATGCTCATGAGATATGTATATATTTTCTGGTGCACATGTACAAATATTTTTCTAGGTCAACAGTTCTAAAATGTCATCTGAGGGCCCCTGGGAGTCCTCCTAGGAGAGCCTCCCTTTTCCAAATACACGTGTATGTGAGTCCAAATTTCCTTCATATCCTTCAACCAAAACAGTGTATCATAACACATACATAGCACATAACACAGTGTATCATATTAAAAGCAGGAGTTATGAGGATTTAGGTGTCTTTTATTTTTTTTAATGTTAATTTTTTTTTTGAGAGAGAAAGAGAGCACACATGGGAGGGATACAGAGAGAGGGAGAAAGAGTATCCCAAGCAGATTCAGCAGCATTAGCACAGAGCCCAACACGGGGCTTGACTTTACAAACAGTGAGATGATGACCTGAGCTGAAATCAAGAGTCAGATGTTTAAGTGATTAAGCCACCCAGGTGCCCCAATAAAAATATTTTTTTTAACAATAGCCAAGATATGGCAGTAACCTAACTGTCTGTTGATAGATGAACGGTTAAGGGAGATGTGGTATCTACTATGGTGAAATATAACACAACCGTAAAAATGGATGAGATTATGCTATTACAACATGGATGGACCTAGAGGATATGCTAAGTATAACAAGTCAGACTGAGAAACACAAATACCATATAGTTTCATTCATATGTTAGTTCTAAGAAAACAAGTGAATAAACAAACAAAAAACAGAATTAGACCTCTAAGTACAGAGAACAAACTAATGGTTGCCAGAGGGGAGCAGGGGAGAGATGGGCAAAATGGGTGAAGGCAAGTGGGAGATACAGGCTTCCAGTTATAGAATGAAGAAGTCACAGAAACAAAAGATACAGCATAAAGAAAATAGTCAATGGTACTATAATAGTACTGTATGGTGACTAATAACTACCCTTATGGTGAGCCAAGCATAACATATAAAGAAGTTGAATCACTATGTATATTCCTGAAGCTATTGTAATACCGTGTCAGCTATACTCAAATAATAAAAAACAAAACCTAATACATCATTTTTGTTAATATGCAATATGTTTATTGTTATTATTTATTTTAGAGAGAGAGAGAGCACATGAGTAGGGGAGAGGGTAGAGGGAGAGAGAGAATCATAATCAGGTTCCACCCTCAGCACGGAGCCTGACCCAGGGCCCAATCCCATGACCTTAGGATCATGACCTGAGTCAAAATCAAGAGTGAGATGCTCAACTGACTAAGCAACCAGGAACCCCAGGTTTATTGTTTTAAAAATTGGATTACAGAGGCACCTGGGTGGCTAAGTCAGTTAAGGTTCCGACTTTGGCTCAGATCATGATCTCACGGTTCGTGGGTTTGAGCCCTTCATCGGGCTCTGCGCTGACAGCTAGCTCAGAGCCTGGAGCCTGTTTCAGATTCTGTGTTTCCCCCTCTGTCTGACCCTCCCCTGCTCATGCTGTCTCTCTCTCTTTCTCTCAGAAATAAATAAAACATTTAAAAAATTCGATTACACGGATATTTAAATTTTTTCTTTTTCTTTTCT
Source organism: Hyaena hyaena (assembly GCF_003009895.1). NCBI lineage: Eukaryota > Metazoa > Chordata > Mammalia > Carnivora > Hyaenidae > Hyaena > Hyaena hyaena. The sequence continues at coordinate 144,411 of NW_024080930.1, read as the reverse complement.
TTTCTTTTCTATTTTATTACTTTTAAGTAAACTTTAAAGCCAACAAGTGGCTTGAACTCATGACCCCCAGATTAAGTCACATGCTCCACCGACTGAGCCAGCCAGGCACTGTAAATTTTTTCTGTTTTAATTACTGATACTATCTTGGGGATCAAGAATTTGTCTCCCCTGAAAGTTCCTTCTAGCTGGACTAAGAATCAAACTGCCATGAGACAGATTAAAAGGAGAAAATACGAGGCAATCCACATAGACATGGAAATTCTAAAGACAGTCATGCAAAATGAAGTACAAATGTCATTCTGACCTAAGGAAAAGGGTGTAGGGGTCTGAGACTTCAGGGGAAAGCAACGCACTTCATAGGACAATAAGAAGGGCAAAAGTTTGGTAATTAGATGTTTGCCCTGCCATATAGATGGGTCACTCAGATAAAATTTATCTCTGTTAATAATCTTATTCTGGGAAAGACCTCCCAATTCAGATTCTTCTGTGTGGTTAAGGGAGGACAAAATTTTCTCCTGAGCCCACAAATTTCCAAGTGCCTTCTGCTCAAAATAATGCACATGCTAAAACAGCACATTCAATTGGCCGGCACAGGAGGTGGGGGGTGGGGGGCGGTTGGGGGCTTGGGGGGTGGGCACCCTGTCCTGAATAACTTCACTGAAAATAGATTTAACCCACGAAAACAAACGCTATATGGTGTCCTCGATTATCTGTAAGAGTACAAAAGGGTCTTGAGACCAAAAAGTTTGAGAATCGATGCTTTAGGGCATGATCTTCAAACTGTGTGCACTATCCAGGGAGAAAAAAGCTGCAGATAGATTTAAAGAGTCTATTTCCTATGTTCCAGCTTCTTATAGTTCTCCTTTCCTCCCTTACCATTCACAACACTATACCTCACTGGTTCTAAGATGCTCTTTCTGCCCCCTCCACAAATTAATACTCTTTCTGAAATTGTTGCATGTTACCATCTGTATCCGCCAAGTGGCGGTCTTGCCATAGTGATCTTTGCCTGGCATCTTGTGTTCAGAACCAGAAAGTGCCAGCACCAGAAATTAAATAGATGTCAGCAACTTACAGGAAAATCCTCCTGAGAACAGAATGAAGCAGTTTTTTTCTAGGCAATGCTGCTTTACCAATGTTCATGATGCCCCTGAGACAATGTATAGGAAAAAAAAAAAAGACATTGGCTCTGAGTGACTGATTCATATCAGCCACACAGACGCAAAGACAGTTTAAAAAAATACTTTAACCTATTTATTTTACAAAGTTAAAAAAAATCTGTACCAATAAGTTTTTTAAAGCTCCTTCAGTAAACATTTCAACTTTGTAATACTAATAATTTTAATTTATAAGACTTAGAGCCTTAGGTTCTGAGGAAATTAAATAAAATGAAAATTTTCAACTTATACACATTTTTATTGCAAAGAATTATGAGAAGTGATATACAAAACTTTCAAGCATAGGGCGCCTGGGTGGCTCAGTCAGTTGAGCATCCGACTTTGGCTCAGGTCATGATCTCATGGTTCGTGAGTTTGAGCCTGTGTCAGGCTCTGTGCTGACCTCTCAGAACCTGGAGCCTGCTCCTGATTCTGTGTCTCCTTCTCTCTGCCCCTCCCTTGCTCACACTCTGTATCTCTCTCAAAAATAAAAATAAACAATTAAAAAAATCAAGAGAAAACTTTCAAGCATAAATACATATTACATTAAGATAAAACTCTGGGTGGGGGATGTATTAGAAACATCAGTTCAAGGAAAAGAAGGAGTGATACAAATTTCCTATTGTTAAAGAGGAGCTTGTTTGTGTATTTTTTAAATGGAGGCTGATGCATATAAAAATCACTACAGTATTTAGATGCCATTGGATACATTTTTGAAAAATGATGTAACAGATTTATTTCAACATGCCAACATGCAGGAATTATATTCTATGTACTTAAATGAAATTTGCAGAGAAAGCTTGTCAAAGTAGAAATGTGTAAGGTAGTACATATTTTATTAAAAAAAAAACTTTTATGTGGAATATATGAGCAAAAAGATTCGAAGATTGCTAATGCAGAACACGGACAAACGTGGGAATGTTCATAGGATTCAACCCAGTGATAGGAAAGAAGGGCATACATCTGAGACTGTGGAATTCAGGAGGGTTGGACAGGCTCCAAGAATGGTTTGTTTTTTTGCTTTTTACTGGGACTGGAATAGAGTCTGAAAGTCAGCAGTTACATCCCAGATAAAGGAACTCTTTAAACGACTCCAACTCAGACCAGCGCTGTGTCCTTGAGCTCCGGGTCTGTGAATTGGCAAGGCTGGAAGGCCGGCTTCCTCAAGGTCAAGGCCCTGAGTCACAGATAATAGCAGGTAATATGAGACTCCTTTTAGGACAAAAGAAAAGAGGACCTGAGGAAAGCTGAAGGCTGGATTGAAGTTGAATTGAGGCCTATTTGAAAAAAAGAGCTCTGATTAGCATACCCGGGAAAAGAGATAATTCAAGAAATATTTAAATTGTATCAGGCCTCCCTCATAAGCACACACACACACACACACACAATTTTTTCGCCTTTCTTATTTATTTATTTATTTTGAGAGCGAGAGCGTGTGTACATGAATGCACGACCCCTGGGATCATGACCTGAGCCAAAGTCAAGAGTCGGACATACATTCAACTGACTAAGCCACCCAGGCACCCCAACTGGATTATTCTGGAATGAAGACGAAAGTAATTCACTTCATGTCCCTCCGCATTCCATCATTAATTATGGCTTCTTTTTCAAGGAACTTAATCTTGGCTGAAGCTTAGAGGGTCCTAGGGCTGGCGTCTTCTTTCAAGAGTATTAATTCCTCTTGAGGCTCCTGGCTGGCTCAGTCAGTGGAGCATATGGTTCTTGATGTCAGGGTTGTGAGTTAGAGTCCCATATTGGATGTAGGGATTCCTTAAAAATAATATCCTTTTTTAAATGTTTATTATTTATTTGAGAGAGAGAGTGAGAGAGCGAGGAAAGGACAGATGTGGGGGGAGGGGGGGAGAGAGACAAAGAATCCAAAGCAGGCTCCAGGCTCTGAGCTGTCAGCACGGAGCCTGATGTGGGGCTGGAAATCATCAACCATGAGATCATGACCTGAGCCGAAGATGGACGCTTAACTGACTGAGCCACCCAGATGCCTCTTAAAAATAATATCTCAAAAAAAAAAAAAAAGGAAGAATAATAATCCCTCTTGTTCATGTGAACCTTGTTACTGTGACACCTATTTCATTTCTTGCACCAGGACAGCAAAGGCTGCCAGTTGTCTATCCCAGTACCTGTCATCCTCTCTGAGAACTCTCAAGTCAGAAAAAAATCAACACAGGAAAAGAACTTTAAAAATTCTATCTCATTTATAAACATACATGGAAATTCCATAACGAAATAGAAGCATCACTTCAACTTACATTCCACTGGCCAGAATATATAGTCACCTGACCACATCTAGATGCAGAGAAGACTAAGAAATACAATCTTTAGTCCAAGCAGCCTTTTGTTCAAATAAAAAATCATCTCCTCTCCTTCTGGTCAGCAACAAGGTCAAGATAAGCAAGTTCCCTCACTGTGCCCATCTGTGATGTGCATTTACTTCTAGTTTACCCTTATATAAAGAGTTTACCATTTTGCAGACCTGACCTTACAGAGAAATCTTCTGTTGGACTCTGAGAGGGTTTTGTCACCTTTCCTCCTGTATTATACCCAACAGCCAAAGCTGAAATTCAAATTTACCTGGATTTGGAGATGCCCTGAGAGAAAAATCTGGTTTCTTGCTTTCTTTGAATGTTCACTTTCCTTTCTGCCTCTTTCCTTTTTTTTTTAAGATTTTATTTTGGCGGGCCCTGGGTGGCTCAGTAGCTTAAGCATCCAACTCTTGATTTTGGCTCAGGTCATGACCTCACAGTTCATGAGATCCAGCCCTGCGTTAGGCTCTGGAGGGATAGCGCTGTGCCTGTTTGGGACTAACACTCTCTTCCCCTCTCTCTCTGCCCCTCCCTTACTCTCTCTCTCTCAATAAATAATTAAATTAAAATTTTTAAAAAATTTTAAATAGGAGCACCTGGGTGGCTCAGTCAGTTAAGCCTCTGACTCGGCTCAGGTTATATTTAGTGGTCGGTGAGTTCGAGCCTTCTGTCATATTCCGTGTTAACAGCTCAGAGCCTGGAGCCTGCTTCAGATTCTGTGTCTCCCTCTCTCTCGCCCTCCCCTACTCACACCCTGTCTCTCTCTCAAAAATAAATACACATTAAAAACACTTAAAAAAATTTTTTTTAATAATAAAAAAAGATTTTATTTTTAAGTAATCTCTACACCCAACTTGGGGCTCTAAGTTACAACCCCGAGATTAAGAGTTTCATTCTCCACCAAATGAGTCAGGCAGGCACCCATTTCCTTTCTCTTTTGAATTAATTTTAGTTTTGCCAGTTCAGCAATACAGTTACATAATTTTTTAAATGTTTACTCTAGTGTGCATAATTGTTTTACTGGGAGATTTGTCCAGGGTGTCTGGACAGCATCGTAACCAAGTGGAAGTTATTTTTAGAAGTTTGTTTAATAAAACTTCAAAGGACAGCTAATCTTCATTTTATATAAACTACTTCAAAAAATAGAAAAGAAGGAAAGTTACACAGCTTGTTTTCAAAACTTGTGTAATCTTTATACCCAAACCAGGCAAGGTCAGCACAAAAAAAAAAAGAAAATTAAAAATCACTGTCACTTGTAAACAAAGATGGAATTTTCAGTCAAATGAGCCAATAAATTCTTTTTTGTGCTTAAAATATCATTTATAGGGGCACCTGGCTGACTTAGTTGGTGGAGCGTACAACTCTTGATATCAGGATTGTGGGTTCAACCCCCATGCTGGCTATAGAGATTACTTAAAAATAAAATACTTAAAATACAAAAATATAAAAATAAATAAAACTCTATTTATAAACATAGATGGAAAAGTCCTGAATAAAATACAAGCAAATCTAATTCAACGGTGTATTAAAAAAAAACCAACAACCATGATTTCAAAATAATTCAAGGATGGTTTAATATTAGAAAATCTATCCGTATAATTTACCAGATTAACAGATTCAAGAAGAAAACCACACAATCCTTTCCTTGACACAGAAAACACATTTGATAGAAGTCAGTACTCATTCATGACAGATTAAAAACAGAAGAAAACTTCCTTAACCAACAAAAGCATTCTACTCAGGACTCATTCATACTGTGGTCAAAATCTGCATAATTAGGGATTATGGCTGGGTGGCTCAATTGGTTAAGCCTATAGCTCTTAATTTCACTTCAGGTCATGATCTCATGGTTACTGAGTTTGAGCCCCACATCCAGCTCTCAATGATGGTGTGGAGCCTGCTTGGGATTCTCTCTCTCCCTCTCTCTTTGCCCCTTCCCTGCTTGAGTATGTGCAAACTCTCTTTCTCTCTCAAAATAAATCAAGTTGTTTTTTTTTTTTTAAATCTGTATAATTAGAGAAACTAGAAGTGGCTTTGACTTTGGCATGAAAGAAGCACCGGGAAAGTGTCAGGCTGCTTGTCCATGTCTAGGTAGCATGAAATGATTCATTCGTCCCAAGTGAGCAACTTCTCCCAAGTCATATCATCCCAGAAAAGCAGTAAACCTGTTTTCAGATTTCTCACTGTTCCTTCAGTCTGGCCACTAACCCCTGATCAATAGATAGTCCCAGGATACCAAATGTAGAGACAGCCCTTATGATCATCTAGCTCAGTCTACTTATCCTACAATAACATCCCTGAAGCTCAGAGTAGAATGCTCAAAGTAAAATGCCAGAGATCAGCTTGCTCACTTAATGGTATGGGTCGAGTTGGGTCCAGGCCTGACACCTCATCACATTCTCTTCACACTTCCCTCTCATGAGCAAAAATAAACTCTTCTCAATTTCTTATCTACCTTATCCATCATCTCTTTTAAAAATTTTGGGCCTCTGGAGGTGTCTGGTTGGCTTAGTCATAGAGTACGTGACTCTTGATCTCAGGGTCTTGAGTTCAAGCATGATGGGTGTGGAGCCTACTTAAAATAAAAGTATATCTCTTTTGGAATTCTCTGGAAACTCATGGTGTTGGGGATTTATGTTCTATCTTAAATAGCAGTATGGGAGGGGCTGGAGGAAGCAGAAGGCTGTTGGGATTAGATAAAACAAAAAAGTTTCCCAAGAGGAAGGCAATTTCTATTTATAAGATCATTCTAGGGACGGGAGTTCACACTGCAGGGGCAAGAGGTGTAAGCCACTATGTCTGATTGTACAGGTTGTAAATGGAATATCTTTAGGGAATACCAGTGACATCATACTCACCGTAGATTTGTGCCTGTATTATAACCATCTTGGTTCAGATGGCAGGAAAGCATCATGGAAGGAGTGGCTGGGTCTTTGAAAAAATTTTAAATTTATTTTTAAGTAATCTCTACACCCAACATGGGCTTGAACTCACACCCCAGGATCAAGAGTCACATGCTCTAATGACTGAGCCAGCCAGGCACCCCAGGAGCACTTGTTTCTAATTCCCACACAGGTGCTAGTGAGTTACCTGTACCGCTGAGCAGAGGGTCTGACTGTATCAGGGCTAGAATAAGATCTGGGGATGGACTGGATTCTGGAATAAAGATCTGGGTGCCAGTCCCAGATGCAGTACTATAGGAAGCTCTGGGAGACCGATGGATCCTGAGTTCTAGCTCTTCCTTCTTGTGGACTTTTCTCCTCACTTGTCTCTGGTAGGAATTAACTTCAACAAGTATACCCTCTGCCTGTTCCCAGGCCTAGGCTCCTTTTTCTGGAGCCTGCTAGCTTTATCCTTCTGCTTTCTCTGCCACATCGCTGTCCCACACTGTAGTCTCCATAGCCTGAATTTCTTTTCAAAAATTTTTAAAGTAAATTCTTCCCTCAACATGGAGCTCAAACTCATGATCCTGAGATTAAGAGTTGCATACTCAACCAGCTGAGCCAGCCAGGTACCCTTCTCTAGCCTGATTTTCTCCCTTCCTCCCTTCCTTCCTTCCTTCCTTCCTTCCTTCCTTCCTTCCTTCCTTCCTTCCTTTCTCTCTCTTTCTTTCTTTTTCATAGCTTGATTTTTAATAAGTGTCTTAGGAATCTAGAACTGCCTTACAAGAAAGTAATTACTTTGGAGGAGAAATGTTTCTGTCCATAATGAGGAAAAGATATGAAGTGACTGGCAGCACACTGCAGAAATTTAAAAACCTCTTGGGGGAAAAAAGAAACTCTCAAATAATTGTCAGATTATTAATAGATCATCAGAGCTACAAAGAAGATTTTTAAGGAACCCAAAATACAAACAAGAATCACTTTGAAGAAGTGAGTTTAAAGATGCAATCAAAGGGATTGATGGGACAAATCAAATGCCAGTGGTAAATCCACTTGTTATTTTAGGTCCCCCAAAACAGGAATGTAAGTAGTCAGGATTAAATACTACAATGCAAGATCTCAGTGAAAATATTACTGGTTTTTACAAGGGCTTTTGTAAACTTTTGGAGATGCAATGAACCTTTAATGAAATTAGCCTAAGTAAAGGGACAAAACCTGACTTCCAAAGGGTTAAAAAGAATACATTGGACTTCAGAGACTTGGACACTTGCAACTGGAAGCAGAAAACTGAAATGAGCTCCATGATCTCATCAAATATTGTCAGAAATTTCCAAAAGACATAGCAAGTGCCCTTGCTCACAAAGAAAATGCAATTCAAGTTTTGAGTAATAGCATTGTGCAGCTGAAATAGCTGGCAGGTGACCAGGCTGAGAAGTTAAAAAACAGATGATAGATGGCTCACAAAAGGAACTTTTGTTAACGATGGTTGAAAAAGATAAAGGCCATTTCTAATCCAAATGAAGTGCTGAATTGCTAGCTCGGCAAGGGCTGGAAAACAGAGAAGTTGGAACACACATCTTATTCACTGCTTTAAGCCAAAACCCTGCTGCAAAATGAATACAAAACTTTGCATCAGAGAGCTGATATACTTAATAAACTCTTGAGCAGAAAGGCAGCATTCTTCCAAAGAAGGTTTTTCAAAAAGATTAAGAATGGGAAGAGAGAAAACCAAAATATCAGCTATGAAGTAAGTAAAATCCTACAAGCAGAAAGTTCAAGAGATGCAGGATGAAGTACAGAAAACAAAGATTTTATGAAAGCCAGGTTTCTCTTCATGATAATAGAGGTCATGACAGTTGACTGATTGCCTGTACTGTAGAATGAGCTCTAGGGAGAAGACACAAGCACCTAGTCCAAAACACATATTAATATATGTGTATCAAAAGATTATAATTTTTCAACACCTAGGGAATGTCCAACCAACCTGAGGAAGACCATGATAATAGAAACCTTCAAAGAGAGATTTACTATTCCTAGATAGGTCTTTTGGTCCATCCTTTGAAACTAGTGAAAGCCTCTGTTGTTACTGATACCATATCCACCTAGAATCTCTTACTCCTCTCTCAATAGAATAGATGTGTTAACGTGAATCTGGGTCTATCACTGGTCCTAGGAGGTCATTTTGAGTATCAAAAGTAAGATTTATTTCTTTTTTTTATTTCTTTTTTTATTTTTATTTTTTATTTTATTATTTTTTTTAAAAAATAGTTTATTGTCAAATTAGTTTCCACATAACACCCAGTGCTCATCCCCACAAGTGCCCTCCTCCATGCCCATCCCCCCCTCCCCCCCACATCCATCCGTCCTCAGTTTTTGTCAGCATTCAGGAGTCTCTCATGGTTTGCCTCTCTCCCTTTCCCCCACCATTTCCCCCCTTCTTCTCCCCCTTGTTCCTCCGTCAAGTTCCTCCTAATCCTCCTATACGTGCAAACATATGATATTTGTCCTTCTCTGCCTGACTTATTTCGCTCAGCATAACACCCTCAAGGTCCATCCATGTTGCTACACATGGCCAGATTTCATTGTTTCTCATTGCCATGTAGTATTCCATGGTATAGATAAACCACATCTTCTTGATCCATTCATCTGTTGATGGACACTTAGGCTCTTTCCATGTTTTAGCTATTGTGGAGAGTGCTGCTATGAACATTGGGGTACATGTGCTCCTATGCCTCAGCATTTCTGTATCCCTTGGGTAAATTCCTAGCAGTGCTATTGCTGGGTCATAAGGGAGTTCTATTGTTAGTTTCCTGAGGAACCTCCACACTGTTTTCCAGAGGGGCTGTACCAGTTTACATTCCCACCAACAGTGTAGGAGGGTGCCCGTTTCTCCACATCCTCGCCAGCATCTAGAGTTCTCTGATTTGCTCATTTTAGCCACTCTGACTGGCGTGAGGTGGTATCTCAGTGTGGTTTTGATTTGTATTTCCCTGATGAGGAGGGATGCTGAGCATCGTTTCATGTGTCTGTTGGCCATCTGGATGTCCTCTTTGGAGAAGTGTCTGTTCATGTCTTCTGCCCATTTCTTCACTGGGTTGTTTGTTTTTCGGGCGTGTAGTTTGGTGAGTTCCTTATAGATTCTGGATATTAACCCTTTATCTGATATGTCATTTGCAACTATCTTTTCCCATTCCGTTGGTTGCCTATTAATTTTCTGGGTTGTTTCCTTGGCTGTGCAGAAGCTTTTAATCTTGATGAGGTCCCAACAGTTTATTTTTGCTCTTGATTCCCTTGCTTTTGGGGATGTGTCAAGTAAGAAGTTGCTGCGGTGGAGGTCAAGGAGGTTGTTTCCTGCTTTCTCCTCTAGGGTGTTGATAGTTTCCTGTCTCACGTTCAGGTCCTTTATCCATTTTGAGTTGATTTTTGTGCATGGTGTGAGAAAATGATCTAGTTTCATTCTTCTGCATGTTGCTGTCCAGTTCTCCCAACACCATCTGTTAAAAAGGCTGTCTTTTTTCCATTGGATATTCTTTCCTGCTTTGTCAAAGATCAGTTGGCTGTATACTTTTGGGTCCACTTCTGAGTTCTCAATTCTGTTCCATTGGTCTATGTGTCTGTTTTTGTGCCAATACCATACTGTCTTGAGGATGACAGCTTTGTAGTAGAGGCTGAAGTCTGGGATGGTGATACCTCCCGTTTTGGTTTTATTTTTCAGTATTACTTTGGCTATTCGGGGTCTTTTGTGGTTCCATACAAATTTTTGGATAGTTTGTTCTAGTTTTGAGAAGTATGCTGGTGCAATTTTGATTGGAATTGCATTGAATGTGTAGAGTGCTTTAGGTAGTAATGACATCTTAACTATATTTATTCTTCCTATCCATGAGCATGGAATGTTTTTCCATTTCTTTGTGTCTTCTTCAATTTCCTTCATAAGTTTTCTATAGTTTTCATCATACAGATCTCTTGTATCCTTGGTTAGGTTTATTCCGAGGTATTTTATGGTTTTTTGTGCAATTGTGAATGGGATCAGTTTCTTGATTTCTCTTTCTGTTGCTTCATTATTGGTGTATAAAAATGCAACCGATTTCTGTACGTTGATTTTGTACCCTGCAACTTGGCTGAATTCTTGGATCAGTTCTAGTAGGCTTCTGGTGGAGTCTGTCGGGTTTTCTATGTAGAGTATCATGTCATCTGCGAAGAGTGAAAGTTTGACTTCCTCTTTGCCAATTCTGATGCCTTTGATTTCCTTTTGTTGTCTGATGGCTGATGCTAGGACTTCCAGCACTATGTTAAACAACAGTGGTGAGAGTGGACATCCCTGTCGTGTTCCTGATCTCAGGGGGAAAGCTCTCAGTTTTTCCCCGTTGAGGATGATGTTAGCTGAAGGCTTCTCATAGATGGCTTTGATGATGTTTAAGTAGGTTCCTTCTATCCCAACTTTCTCGAGAGTCTTTATTAAGAAGGGATGCTGTATTTTGTCAAATGCTTTTTCTGCATTTATTGACAGGACCATATGGTTTTTATCTTTTCTTTTATTGATATGATGGATCACATTGATTGATTTGCGAATGTTGAACCAGCCCTGTAACCCAGGAATGAATCTCACTTGATCTTGGTGGATGATTCTTTTTATATGCTGCTGGATTCGATTTGCAAGGATCTTGCTGAGAATTTTTGCAAGTAAGATTTATTTCTTATATGCATCTTGGTATAGTGTCAACAAAATATCTTAACATGGAAACTCATCAAGATCTCACATTTACTCATATATTCCACAAACAGTTGTGTCTTTCATGAGTCAGGGATTTACAAGTGTTACAGATACAACAAGGAACAAGACAAAACTCTTGCCTTTGTAGACTTTACTTTTTAACAAAGAAAACAGGTAAAATAAGTAATAAAGAAAGTAATAATATAATGTCAGGCAAGGATAAGGACTAAAAGACAACTAAACTGTAAAGGGTTAATCATGGGACCACCACTTTATACATAGTGATCAGAGAAGGCTGCACTAAGGAGATAACATTTGAGCAGAGAGACTTGAGTAGAGGGAGAATGAAGGTGTGAGAAAGATCCTCCCAGGCAAAGGGAATAGCCAGTGCAGAGGCCTCAAGCCAGAATCATGTTTGACGTATTGGAGAAACAGCAGATGTTTGAGGTAGAGAAAGATATGTTTGAAGGCTGAGAGCTGAGAGGTGAGAACTGAGAATGAGCATACTATGTTCTCATATATATGAGGGAATGAAATTTCTTTTTAAAAATTTATTTATTTTTGAAAGAGAGAGAGAGAGAGAGAGAGAGAGAGAGAGCACCATCAGGGGAGGGACAGAGAGACATTTCTCTGTTCATGGAAATCTACTGGGGAGCTTTAAAAAGTACTGGTGTCTGGATTCTAATCTACAGACTGTTTCAAATTTAATTGTCCCAATAGTGGCTTTTTTTTTTTTTTAATGGTTTCAGGAGTAGAGTTTAGTGATTCATCACTTACATACAACACCCAGTGCTCATCCCAACAAGTGCCCTCCTTAATGCCCGTCATCCATTTAGCCCACCTCCCCACCTCCCCTCCAGCAACCCCCTCAGTTAGTTCTCCGTACTTAAGAATCTCTAAAGATTTCCCCCCTCTCTGTTTTTATCTGATTTTTTTCTTCCTTTCCCCTATCTTCATCTATTTTGTTTCTTAAATTCCATATATGAATAAAATCATAACATATTTATTTTTCTCTGACTTATTTCACTTAGCATAATATACTCTAATCCCACCAAGTTGTTGCAAATGGCAAGATTTCATTCTTTTTGATTGCCAGGTAATATTCCATTATATATATACACCACAACTTCTTTATCCATTCGTCTTCCCGTAGACATTTGGACTCTTTCTGGAATTTCGCTACTTTTGATAGTGCTGCTATAAACATTGGGGTGCATGTGCTCCTTCAAAATAGTACACCTGTATCCTTCAGATGAATATCTAGTAGTGCAATTGCTGGGTTGTAGGATAGCTCTATTTTTTTTGAGGAACCTCCATACTGTTTCCCAGAGTGGCTGCTCCAGTTTGCATTACCACCAGCAGTGTAAGAGTGTTCCCCTTTCTCTGCATCCTCACCAACACCTATTGTTTCCTGAGTTGTTAATTTCAGTCATTCTGACAGGTATGAGGTAGCATCTCACTGTGGTTTTGGTTTGTATTTCCCTGATGATGAATGATGTTGAGCATCTTTTTATGTGTCTGTTAACCATCTGGATGTCTTCTTTGGAAAAATGTTTATTCATCTGTTTATATCTTTTCCCTGTTTCTTCACTGGATTCTTTGTTTTTCGGGTGTAGCATTTGGTAAGTTTTTTTTATAGATTTTGAAACTATTTATACCTTTATCTGATTATTAATACCTTTATCTGATTATTAATACCTTTATCTGATTATTAATACCTTTATCTGATATGTCATTTGCAAATGTCTTTTCCCATTCCATCAGTTGCCTTTTAGTTTTAATTGTTTCCTTTACTGTGCAGAAGATTTTTATCTTGATGAGGTTCCAATACTTTGTTTTTGCTTCTGTTTCCCTTGCCTCGGGGGCCATGTCTAGTAAGAAGTTTTTGTGGCTGCAGTCAAAGAAGTTGTTGCCTGTTTTCTCCTCTAGGGTTTTAATGGTTCCCTGTCTTACATTTAGGTCTTTCATCCATTTTGAGTTTATTTTTGTGTATGGTGTAAGAAAGTGGTTCAGTTTCATTCTTCTGCATATCACTATCCAGTTTTCCCAAAACTGAAGAGACTGCCTTTGGCCATTGAATATTATTTCCTGATTTCTTGAAGATTAGCTGGGCATACATTTGCAGGCCTCTTTCTGGGTTTTTATGCTGTTCCATTGATCTAAGTCTCTGTTTCAGTGCCAGTACCATACTGTCTTGATGATTATAGCTTTGTAATATAGCTTGAAGTCCAGAATTGTGAAGCCTCCAGCTTTGGTTTTCTTTTTCAGGATTGCTTTGGCTATTCAGGGTCTTTTCTGCTTCCATACAAGTTTTAGAATTTTTTGTTGTAACTTTGTGAAGAATGTTAGTGTTATTTTAATAGGTATTGCATTGAATATGTAGATTGCTTTGGGTAGTATTGACATTTTAACAATATTTGTTCTTCCTATCCAGGAGCATGGAATAATTTTTCCATTTTTTGGTGTCTTCTTCAATTTCTTTCATAAGTTTTCTATAGTTTTCAGTGTATACATTTTTCACCTCTTTGGTTAGATTTATTCCTAGGTATTTTATGGTCTATGGTGCAATTGTAAATGGGATCGATTCCTTGATTTCTCTTTCTGTTGCCTCATTATTGGTGTATAGGAATGCAACCAATTTCTGTGCATTGATTTTATATCCTTCAACTTTTCTGAATTTATGGGTCAGTTCTAACAGTTTTTTGGTGGAATCTTTTGGGTTTTCCCTTTAGAGTATCATGTCATCTGCGAAGAGTGAAAGTTGGGCCTCCTCCTGGCAGATTTGGATGCCTTTTATTTCTTTGTGCTGTCTGATTGTGGAGGTTCCCATTAGTTTTAATCATACGTTGATGATCTTTGGTTGAAACAATGGTTACTATGGTGGCTGCTAAATGGTGATTTTCTAAGCCCAGCACTACTTTTGCATTTACACTTGGCATTCTGTCATAAGGGAGAGTTTTCTTTTCATTCTCATCTATCTATTTATACCACTCACTCATCTACCATCTATTTGTATTCATATGCCCTCATGGGTTCTTATTTTATTCTATTGGTCATTTCTCTGTTGCCAGGGAAGGAATTTGACTAACATAAAATGTAACCTTTTTTTTTATTTATTTAAATTTCTTTGAATGTTTTATTTATTTCTGAGAGAGAGAGAGAGAGAGAGAGGAAGAGACAGCGTGAGCAGAGAAGGGACAGAGAGAGAGGGAGATACAGAATCTGAAACAGGCTTTAGTCTCTGAGCTAGCTGTCAGCACAGAGCCCGACGCGGGGCTCAACCCCACGAACCGTGAGATCATGACCTGAGCCGAAGCCGGATGCTTAACCAACTGAGCCACCCAGGTGCCCCAACCTTTTTATTTTAGAATAAACTTTTAGATATAGAGAAACGTTGCAAAGATAGTTCAGAGAGTTCCTGTATATCCCTCCAGATTCCCTTACTGTGAACATCTTTTGCGAACATCACATTTGCCATGACTGAGAAACCAACTGTGCCTTACTATTAACTGAACTTACCATTTAATTTGGATCTCACCATTTTTACCTCAATGTCCTTCTTCTGTTCCAGAATCACATCCAGAATACTACATTACATTTAGTTATCGTATTTCCTTATTCTACTCTGGTCTATAACAGTTTTTCAGACCTCTCTTGCTTTTTATGACTGTGATAGTTTTGAAGAACACAAGTCAACTATTTTGTGAATGTGTATCAATTTGTTTTTGTCTAATGTTTTATTCATGGTTAGACTAGGGATAATGGGGGTGGGAGAGAAAGACCATAGAGATGAAAGTTCATTCTTATCACAACGGGGGTGTATGTTATTGCCATGATTCAACACTGATATAACAGCCCAGATAGTGTTTGCCAGGTTTCTACAATGTAAAGTTACTTTTATTTTCCCTTCTCATACTCTACTCTTTGGATGCAAGTCATTAAGCATTGTCACAATCTGCATTTCATCCCTTCTGTCATTTGAACTCTTGGCTGATTTAAATTTTTTTTCATATGTTACAGTTTACTCTTTCTGCTGTAGTTTCTATAGGTTTTGACAACTGCATAGAGTTATATATTTATTCCCAAGCAGATTAATTCCATCACCATAAAGAATACCCTGTGTGTTCCCTTGTTAACCCCTTCTTCTAATCCCTGGAATCCACTGATCTGTTTTCCATTCCTATAATTTTGCCTTTTCCATAATGTCTTATGAACAGAATCATTCAATATGTAGTCTCTCCAGACCTTCTTTTTTAACTTAATACACTTAACAAAATACATTTAAGTTTGATCCATGTTACTGTGTGAATGAAGAGTGTGCTCCTTTTTTCTTACTAAATAGTATTACATCATGTATACCACAGTTTGTTTATCCATTCGCCTATTGAAGGACATTTTGGTTGCTTCCAATTTTGGGTGATTATGAATGAGGATGCTATAAACATTCATATGCAGGTTTTTCTATAAACATAAATTTTCAAATCAGTTGGGCAAATACCTAGAAGGATGATCACTATGTTATTTTGGTATGTCAATACTAACACTATATAATACCCAGTTTCTTATAGTGTTAGTCTTCCGAAGTGTCTGTATTGTCTTCCAAATTGTCTCCAAAGTGCCTGTATGATTTTCATATTGTCACCAGGATTGAAAGATAGTACCCTTTTTCAAAAGCCTTGACAGCATTTTGTACTGTTGTGCTATGTGTGTACATGTGTGGGTGGGTGTGTTTTAATATTCTAATGACATGTCATGGTATCTCATTGTTTTGCAATTTGTCTTCCCTAGTGATAACTGATGCTGAGCATCTTTTTATATCCTTGTCTAATTTGCTGTTCACATTATCTTCTTTGCTAAAGTGTTCTGTTCAGATAATTTGTCCAGTTTTTAAGTTGGGTTATTTTCTTATTGCTGAGTTTTCAACAACAACAAATATATATATACATAATTTTTTCTGTATATAAGTCTCATTGCATATACATGATTTACAAATATTTTCTCCTAGTCTGTGGCTTGTCATTTCATTTACCTCAGCGTCTTTCGCTGAATGGAAGTTTTAATTTTCAGAAATTCTATTCATCAAATTTTATTTCATGCATTATGCTTTTTGTATTGTATCTAGAGTCATACAGATTCTCTGTGTTTTCTTTTAGAAATTTTACTTTTGTATTCAAAAAATGTTTTTAAGTTTTTAAAAAAATGTTTATTACTTATTTGAGAGAGAAAGACAGAGTGAGAGCAGGGGAGGGGCAGAGAGAGAGGCAGAAACAGAATCTGAAGCAGGCTCCAGACTTCAGCCTGTCAACACAGAGCCCAATGTGGGGCTCGAACTCACCAATTGTGAGATCATGACCTGAGCTAAAGTCTAGAGCTTAACCAACCGAGCCACCTAGGCACTCCTACTTTTCAAATTTACATTTAAGTATATAATCCATTTAGAGTTATATATTTTAAAAGTTGTATATGTTAACTAAGTTTATTTATTATTACTATTTTTTTTTAAAGAAAGAGACAGCATGAGCAGTAGAAGGGGGAGGGGAAGGAGGGAGGGAGAGAGAGAGAGAGAGAGAGAGAGAGAGAGAGAGAGAATCTTAAGCAGGCTCCATGTCTAGCATGGGCAAGGCTCAATGCAAGGCTTAATCTCAGGACCTGAGATCATTACCTAAGCTGAAATCAAGAGTTGGACACTTAAGTAACTGAGCCACCAGGCACCCCAAAGTTTTAATTTAAATTCCAGTTACTTAACATTGTAATATTAGTTTCAGGTGTACAATACAGTGATTCAATACTTCCATATAATACCCAGTGCTCATCCTAACAAGTGTACTCCTTAATCCCCACAGAGTTAAATCTTTTTATAAGGTATCAGATATGTGTCAACGTTTATTTTTATTTTGCATACATATATCCAATCTGTCTACCACCATTTGTTGAATTATCTTTGTGTCTTTTTATGTATGTATGTATGTATGTATGTATGGATGTATTTTTAAGTTTATTTTGAGAGAGAGAGTGTGTGTGTGTGTGTGTGTGTGTGTGCGCACAAACCAGGAGGGGGCAGAGAGAGAGAGGGAGAAAGAGAATCCCAAATGGGCTTCATGCTGTCAGTGCAGAGCCCAAGGCGGGGCTTGAACCCATGAACTCTGAGATCATGACCTGAGCTGAAATCAAGAGGAGGATGCTCAACTGCCTGAGCCACCCACGTGCCCTGCCTTTGTATCTTTGATAAAAATCAGTTGGCTGTATTTGTGTGGGTCTACACCAGTGCTCTCTATTGTGTTCTGTTCATCTGTGTGTATCCCTTCATCCATAACACATTGTCTTGATTATTGTATCTGTAGAGTAAGTCTTAAAATCAGGGCATGTAAGTCTTCCTACTTTGTGTTTCTTTTTCACGATTGTTTTGGCTATTCTGGATCCCTTGAATTTCCAAATGAATTTTAGGATCATCTTGTCAATTTCTGCCAAACAGCTGATATACTGATAGAGATTATACTGACTTTGTAGATCTATTCGGGAAGTATTGCTGTCAAAACAACATCAAGTCTTCAAATCCATGATCATGAGACGTTCTTCCATTTATTTAGATCTTCTTTAATTTCTTTCAGTAATATTTTGTATTTTCAGAATGTAAGTTTTGTAATTTTTTTTTGTTATTTCTACATACAGCTGAATCTTGTTCTTTGTAGTAATGTTCTATAAAGTTGCTGCCAATATTGAATTAGCAAATACAAAAGTATTGCTTCTGAGGGAAACAAAGATTCTTCTGAGTTTCTGGTCACATTTTTGCCTGTTGAAATGTCATTTGTCTAATATGGGTTTGTTTGCCAAGATCTTGTAAAACAAGCCAATCTCATCAGCTTTGAAACCCTGCTTTTCCACATAACCCTTTCTCACATAACACTTAGATATTTAAAAATTCTTTCACAGCTTTCTGATCTGCAGAAATTGCTGGCCTTCAAGTTTAACTCTAATCCCGGCTCTCATCATAACTAGTTGTAACTCTGGGCCAGTCACTGAGAATCTCTACTCTCAAACTCTGGAGTTAAAAAAAAAAAAAAAAAAAAAAAGGAACTGTGGACGAGACTATCTTTGTGATCTCACCACTTCGGGTGTTACTTATTAAAAAAAAAAAAAAAAAGCAGGGGCACCTGGGTGGCTCAGTCAGTTAAGTTTGTCTTCTGCTCAGGGCATGATCTCACAGTTAGTGGGTTTGAGCCCCGCATCAGATCAGGCTCTGTGCTGACAGCTCAGAGCCTGGAGCCTGCTTCGGATTCTGTGTTTCCCTATTTCTCTGCTCCTCTCTCGCTCACACTCTCTCAAAAATAAATAAACATTAAAAAAAAAAAAAAGCAGCAACTTCTGTAATGTTGAAAGCCAACAGCACCACCTGGTGGTCTAAAAGGACACGCAGAGGAACATAGCTAACAGGTCTGTCCAGTTACATCTGTATTTCGGTTGTTTGAATAAAAATTTAATTTTTGGACCATTTTTCCTCTAAGTGAGTACATACAAGTACAGTAATACATATAAAAGCAACCATACAAGTCACTATGTTTAAAATAACACCCTGCACAGAATTTCTTGTGAATATAAGACTTAATCATCATTAATCAGCTATTACTTTGGTTTAAAAACAAAACTACTGAACAATTAGAACAATTATACAAAATAAATGTGTATTTCATTTTACCAAAAAAATCATCAAATTAAAATTATTCTTATATATTTGAGCAAGAAAATAAATTATAGTATTCAATTATAACCCCCCCGAAATAAAATAAATATCTGTGAGTCCATACTTATATAAACACATATTTGTTTTTTGGTTTTTTAAAGTATGATTGTTTTCCATGTAGAGGCTTTTAAGTTTATTTATTCATTTTTCATTTTTATTTAAAAAAATTTCTTTTAATGTTTATTTATTTTTGAGAGAGAAAGAGATAGAGCTCAAGGTGGGGAGGGCAGAGAGAGAGGGAGACACAAAATCCAAAGCAGGCTGCAGGCTCTGGGCTCTCACCACAGATGTGGGGCTGGAACTCACCAACCATGAGATCATGACCTGAACACAAGTTGAATGTTTAACCCATTGAGCCACCCAGGCGCCCCTATTCATTTTTTTGAGAAAGCAAGCAGGGCAGGGGAGGGCAGAGAGAGAGGGAGAAAGAGAATTCCAAGCAGGCTCCACACCATCAGCGCTTAGTCCCACATGGGGCTGGAGCACACAAATGGCAAGACAGTGACCTGAGCTGAGACTGAGTCTAGCCGAAACCAAGAGTCTGTCGCTCAACCAAGTGAACCACTCAGGCGCCCCTATAAACACATATTTGAATGAAGGAATGAATAAATGAGTAAATAAAGAAAAGAGACAGCTCTTCTTTACAAAATAATTCCAATCAACAAATATAAAAGGAACGATAGAAATAGAAAATCACCAGTAGTTCACTCCAGTAAAACCCAACTCTGTACACTAAAATTATACCATATAGGCAAAGGTTGAGAAGAAACAGAATACATTCAGAGTGTCAAAATCTCTCTCCCAAGGTGTTGGCTAATTACAATGGGAAAGAGTAACTTTATAGTGGATAAATCCAGCAGATATCACCTAATGACGTGACTAAGATTAACATCACTAGGAGCAAGACATACTGACATCATGTGTACTTTGATATGATTTATGCTTTGTTAAGGCAAACTGGTTTTAAAAAGAGAGAAAATTTTATACAAGTTTTCTTCTAATACTTTGTAAACAGCTTCTTGCTCTTTTTTTTTTAATTCCAATAGAGTCAACGTAGTGTTCTATTAGTTTCAGGTGTACAATATAGTGATTCAACACTTTCATTCGTTACTCAGAGCTTATCAGGGTAAGTGTGCTCTTAACCCCTTCACCTATTTCTCACCCCCACCCACCTCCCTTCTAATAACCATCAGTTTTTTCTCTATAGTTAATAATCTGTATTTTGGTTTGTCTCTTTTTTTCCTTTCTTTGTTTTGTTCCTTAAATTCCACATATGAGTGAAATCATATGGTATTTAACTTTCTCTGACTGACTTATTTTAGCATTTGTTTTTTGAATGTCATTGGGCTATTGGAAACTTAGTGGACAGCAATTGTAAGGCAATCTAAATCTGTTTAATTTTCATAGTTACCCTCTGAGAAAATGGGTCAAAAAAAAAAAAACCACTCTGAATATCTTCCCACATCTCCAGTAAACTCATATTTCAGTAAAATTAATCGAAACATTATTTGAAATTCATTATAATTGTAGGAAGGAAGGAACTATTTAAATCCTCTCGATGGAAAAAGGAAGATAGTATCTTGAGCAAGCCACCTTCAAACTAATTTCCATAAAAATTAAAGGCAAAGGTAATATCAGATTTATGTCCAAAAGCATCAAAAAGCCACACACACAAAAACAAAAAATACATATTTTCAAGTATCCATAAAACATAAATGAACATTGATAATTAGGCCAAAGAGAAAATATCAATTTTAAAATGTAGAAATATTTTATTTTCTGATTACAGTGCAATAAAGCTAGAAATTAATGACCAGAAGAAAATTCCTTTGTTTTGAAGATTTAAAAATGATCTTAAATGATGGTTTGAGTCAAAGAGGAAATACCAATGAAAGTTGGATCTTAAGAGAGAGAATGAAGGCGGGGCGCCTGGGTGGCTTAGTCGGTTAAGCGTCCGACTTTCGCTTGGGTCATGATCTCGCGGTTCGTGGGTTCGAGCCCCGCGTCGGGCTCTGTGCTGACTGCCAGCTCAGAGCCTGGAGCTTGTTTCAGAGTCTGTAACTCCCTCTCTCTCTGACCCTCCCCTGCTCACGCTGTCTCTCTCTCTCTCCTAGAAATAAATAAAACATTAAAAAAAATTTTTTTAAATAAAATAAAAAAAATTAAAAAAAATTAAAAAAAAGAGAGAGAATGAAGGCATAAGGGCAATTGCTAGCCTCTATGATATCCTTTTTTTTTTTCAAGTTTATTTATTTTGAGAGAGAGAGAGTAGGAGCAGAGGGGAGGCAGAGAGAGAGGGAGAGAGAGAGAATCCCAAGCAATGTCTTCACTGTCAGCACAGAGCCTGATGCGGGGGCTCAAACCTGTGAACCCTGAGATCATGACTTGAGCCGAAATCAGGAGTCGGACACAACCAACTGAGCCACGCAGGCACCCCCTGTATGGTATTATTGTATGAATTAGAAAACGTGTTCCTTCTTCAAGTAGAAAAGAGACCAGCCCTGCTGTATCTGTGGATAGTCACAAGGCAACACCTCTGAGCCCAGCTGCCTGGAGATGAGCATGAGACTCAGGGAATTTAAAGTTAGAGTGAGTTGGTAGCTGTGAAAGAAAAAACCATACATTTCTTTCCTTGAAGGCAAAACAAGACAAAACAAAACAAAACAAAAGCCATGTACCAGAGTACGAATTTTCCCTTAAGATTGGAAGTAAACTTTTAGTTAGTAAAGTGCTTGCTAGCAAGATTTTGAAGGCGAAGAGAAAGTCTCACTTAAGGAATGTTTTCTTTGAATTTAATATTCTCGAGGTCCTTACTCCTAAGGACAAAGAGACAAGAATGCATCAGGTTTAACCAATTTCGGTTACTACTCACTGTAGCCCACTACAGGATTTAGTTGTTTCAAATGCTTTAGATATATTATACTACTTTTAGCAAATTCTTGTGAAAAGTAATGATTGAAGTTTTATATCACCTGTAAATGAATCAGGAGCAAGCGAATAAGTCTGTCTTAAAGGATGCCTGTTTTTGAAGCTAAGAAAAGTTCCAGTTTGTAATTGTGTTAAGGAACCACTAAGATATTCTCTTTTTACTGCAGTGGATTTTTTTTTTTTTTTGAGAGAAAGCTGGCATGCCAGTAAGCAAGGGGCAGAGGGAGGGAGGGAGAGAGGGGGAGAGAGAGAGAGAGAGAGAGAGAGAGAGAGGAATGGGGCTCACCTGGTGAAGGGCTTGTGTTTACCAGAAGTGGGACTCTTGCGCACCTGATGCAGAGCTCATGATCACCCAAAGCAGGGCTCAAGCCCACCTAAAGGGGGGGCTTGAGCTCACCTATCATTGGATCTGAACTTACAAACCGTGAGATCATGACCTGGGCTGAAGTTAGATGCTTAACAACTGAGCCCCCCAGGCATCCCTGGAATATTTTTGGATGGCGCAATTTCTGACGTGATTTCTCTAAATTCACAAAGACATGCAGCACTTTTGGGGTTCTATCTTTTTTAAATTTTTTAATGTTTTTTTTAAATTACATTGAGAGACAGAGAGAGCAGGGGAGGGTCAGAGAGAGGGAAATACAGAATCTGAAACAGGCTCCAGGCTCTGAGCTAGCTGTCAGCACAGAGCCTGATGAGGGGCTTGAACCCACGAACTGTGAGATCATGACCTGAGCCAAAGTCAGTCACTTAGCCAACTGAGCCACTCAGGCACCCCTTGGGGTTCTCTTTTGTAAGGACAACTTTCTTTTATGGTAGCATCTCTGTTAGGAGCAATAAAGTTCCAAGGTGTTGTGAATGTCCATTGAGGATTTCTCACATCATACACTTAGGTGGCAAACAATAACAACAACAACAACAACAAAACCATGCTGCAGTTGAGTTTGGGTTATAGGTAGTGGAGATGATGTAGGGAAGTCACTGAATACAGTTAGAATGAGTTGAATAAAAACCTAGAAAAGTAGGAAATTTTGGAAAGGACTGGCATAAAGGTCTTTCTGGGATGAGGAGTAGGAGTAGCTCAAGGTTTATTTTGATTCATGAGTCACTGGGTAGGTGTTTAAGAGGTTTCTATTGTGAAACGGAAGCTGGAGATAGGCCACAATAGTGCAGTGACAGAATAAAGACCTGGTTGCTAGGGTCAGGGAATAAACACTAGAAGCCTGGAGAAGGAGAGATGGACCCTAGCTCCTGGTCCCTTTTCCCACCCACCCTCCCCCCTAGGTCATCTGAGATGTCATCTTCCACTTAAACATCGTCTCCCTGGTTTGAGACCTTAACTCTGGTTTCTGGACTTCTGCTTAGTTTCACATTCTCTACCCATTTGAATAGAGAGGACCACCGCCTTCCCTTCCTGGAATTTCTGAGGTTTTCTGCTTGCCACATGCCTTAATCACCAGGCCTAACTCAGCTGAGATGGAAGTGTCCGCCCCATCCAAAACTCTTAAACCTACTCCTGATCTCAATCAAGATTCCTTGGACCCTGGGATTATCATTGCCTTATTCGAAATTGGATCCCATCCACCTGTCTTCTGGGGTTCTCTCCCTTCCCTAAATAATAGTGGCCATCAAGTAACTGAAAAACAGACTGCACAGAAGTTTGAAAATCTCTTAAAAGAAATTAAAGATATCATTAAAAACGTGACAAGTTGCGGAGAGAAGATCACAGAAGCAAAAGATTCTTTTGTGGAAACCCATATGCCTGAGGATGTGTCAGAACTCAAAGAAAAAATCAGAGAACTTGATAAGATAAATAAAGTGTTCCTGAACAACTTGATTGATAGTTCAGACCTAGAGAGAGAACAGAATGCAAAGAAACAGGAGATGATATTGGAAAACCAGAATTCCAAGGACACAGTACAAGCCTTTAGTAGAAGGGATTTGGTAAATCATTCAGAAAAAAACAGACCCTTTAATGAAACTCAACTAACTGAGGAAAAAGCAAATTACAGACACTCTTATGTTCAAAAAGAAAACAGCAAACTTAGGAGAAACATGGAACAGTTGCTACAGGAAGCAGAACACTGGAATGTACAACATACTGAGCTTAGTGAACTAATAAGATCATGTCACAAATCGCAGAAAGACATACAAGAAACTTTTAAAAATGATGGAGTGCATTTCCAAACTCAACGAAATAACGTGGTGTCAGCTAAGCAGGAACTGGAGGAACAAGTGAAGAAACTGGAACATGACACGTATTCATTGCATCTGATTGCAGCTTTGCTGAAAAATGAATGCCAAATCTTACAGCAGAGAGTAGAGCTTCTCAAGGAACTCCATCATCAGGAAGAGGGAACTTGGCAAGAGAGGCTAATTCAGATAAATTGTGAGCAGGACAATAAAAAACAGGAGCTATCAGAAACAGAGTATAAGGAAAAAAAGCAAGAAAGAGATGGCACTTCTCAGAAAAAAGGCAAAGTCTACAAAAGCCTGGATGCTTGTAGTAAGAAAGCTCTTCATAACCGCCTCAATGCTCGTATTGCAAGAGGAGCTCGGAAAAAGAGGCTATTCAGCAGCCTAACTTAGAAAATACAAAAGTAGAAGAAAAGGCAATTCTTCAAAAACTGTAATATGTCAACTCCAGGCATAATCAATCAGCACACCTAGGATAGATCTGCTGGTTCAACCAAGAGCGAGGATTAACACATTATTCATTACCTTAGTAATTACATAAGTCTGGTCTTTCATGACCAGAGTCAACAACAAGTTCATAACTTGTCATAGAATTTGCTTGTTCTTTTGTAGTTATTAGATAAAGGTCCTATGACACTTTAACCAGGAAGGAGAAGTTACCAATCTAAATAATAAAGATCTAAATAAAAACAAGAATGAACAATGAGAAGTGTTTTTTTCTTTAATCACTTACTGGGTAAGGGGCGTTTTGGTGGGGAGAAGTATATAACACTTTAGTTGTGTTCACTTTAATTGTGAACGTTTAAAGCTCACTTTTAAAATGTATGTTTCCTTTTCTTATTATCTGTTGAAGTGTGGGGAGTAGTGAAGTAAAGTAGTGAAAAAAAAAATGCTGATAACCCCAGAACAGTTTCTCTATTCTCATAAATCACCCCATTCCCTAGCACTATTTTCCCCAATATTCCTCCCTTGATCCTCCGCTAGTGAACAGTGGGCATACCAAGCAGCAGAGAGGCCTTTTGGGAAGGATACTTGAGCTGGTTTAGAATAGATGTGTATCTGGATTTTGTTCTGCACTGGTAAAATGCCTCCCATTCCTCCAGGTGGGGGCAAGAGAGTAACCCAGAGGAAAAAGCAGTATCTTTTTTTTAAAGTTTTTTACCATTTATTCATTTTTGACAGAGACGGAGTATGAGGAGGGGAGGGGCAGAGGGAGAGGGAGACACAGAACCCAAAGCAGGCTCCAGGCTCCACGCTGTCAGCACAGAGCCCAACGCAGGGTTCGAACCCACAAACTGTGAGATCATGACCTGAGCTGAAGTCGGACACTCAACTGACTGACCTACCCAGGTGCCCCAAAAAGCAGTATCTTCTATTAAGGGAGCTGGACTTCTGATTCCAGAAAAAATAGAGTATATGCATCTCTTCCTCTTCCTCCTATTACGTATGCTAAAAACCCTGGACATTATGTATAAAACGAACATATGAAGTCTCTGAAAAATGGAAAGAATGAGATGGATTATCATCCAGAGACCCTGAGACTTAAGAAACAGCATGTTATTGAGGCCCCTAGGTTTCTTTTCTGACTCATATATCCCGGAAAGAATGTTGGAAGAGCCCACAACCCAGAAATGCCAATGTACATAGTCACACAAAAAAATATTCCCTTTGCCTCCTCTCCCTTGGCAAAGGATGTAGAAAGAGATAGTCTAAGAATGGAAAAGGAGAGGACAGGGACTCTAGGCAAACTGCATGGAAAATGGAAAATGCCTCTAACCTCACTCCACGTGTAAATACTGACTAGCAAGCCTAGACTTTCACCTTTGCCTGGTGGTAATGAGGTGCTCCTCCCCTTTTCTTCTGCGATGGTACAGAAGAAGCAGAGTGGGGACTCTGAAGTCCTACCTGCACTTGATGGTAACAACGTGGTCCTCCCCAAGCCCCTCGCCCAGTGGATTGGAATATCATGGAGGCCTTATGGTCCACTTAGATTTTTACACCGTTTGTCTCCTGGCACAGCATTGGAGGAGGTCTGCTAAAAGAGAAGGTTTAATAAGATCCAGGGTCTCATATCATCATTCTAGAATATCCAGAATACATAGAAAAATCACTAATTATACCGAGGACCAGCAAAATATCAACTTGAATGAGAAAAGACAACAGATGCCAATATGACATAGATATTGGATTATCAGATAAGGATGACATAGATGTTGGAATTATCAGATAAGGATCTTAACGTAGTCATTATAAAAACATGTCACTGAGCACACATTTGAAACAAATGAAAAAAAGGAAGTCTCAGCAAATAGAAACTATAAAGAAGAAATAAATGGAAATTGTTGTAAAACAAACTCACTGGATGGGCTTAACAGTAGAATGTTGACATCAGAAGAAAAATTCCATGAAACTGAGGATAAAACAATAGAAATTCCACATCCTGAACAATGGAGAAAACAGGCTAAAAAGAGTCTCAAGAACCTGTGGAACAGCAACCAAAGATCTGACATTGGTGTCATCAGGGACACCCCCTAAAAGGGGCAGAATGTGACCTGAAAAAGTATTCAATGAACATATGGCTAAAAATCCTCCAAATTTAGTAAAGGGCATCAAGCTACAGTCTCAAGAAACTGAGTGGATTTAAATAGTATAAACTCAAAGACGTTTGAGGCACTCAAATTTCTGAAACCTAAAGACAAAGTAAAAATCTTTTTTTTGGGTAATTTTTTAAATGTTTATGTTTGAGAGAGAGAGAGAGGGAGAGAGAGAAAGAGGGAAGGAGAAAGAGAATCCACTGATAGTGCAGAGCCCAACTCAGCCCTCAAACTCATGAATCCATGAGATCATGACCTGAGCTAAAGTTGGCCTCTCAGCCAACTGAGCAACCAACTTGGAGCAACCCAGGTGCTCCAAGACAAAGTAAAAATCTTAAAAGCAACTAGAAAAGATTCATCAGACTTAGGGGAACAATGATCCAAATGACAGTGAATTTCTCATCAGAAACCATGGAGGCCAGAAGGAAATAAACATATTTCAAGAACTGAAAGAAATGTGAACCAAGAATTATTTATCCAGTGAAAATATCCTTTAGGAATGAAGCTGGAATCAATACATTCTCAGACGATAACTGAAAAAAATGGTCACAAATCCACATCTATCTGAAAACAATTAGAAAATGAAATTTTTAAGTGGGCAACCATGTTGTCCAGGCAGAAGGAAGAATTCATTTTGGAACCATGTGAGCTGTTGAGAAAATATTTTTGTATTTCTACACAAGGTTTTCTGAGCAAGTTTTGTGGAACTTTGAGTTCTTGGACTAAAAGCAAGCTCTAGAGAATAATTCAGAACTACATGGATAATTAGAACTAAAAAGATGTAAGTTCGGGAGATGTGTGTTTTTGTTTCAAGTTGGGATGATGCTTGGGACTCTGGAGATATCTCTGAGTTGATTTTTATTATTTTATTAAAAATTTTTTTTAATGTATTTTATTTTAAGAGAGACAGAGAGCGAGTGGGGGAGGGGGAGAGAGAAAGGGAGACAGAGTCTGAAGCAGGCTTCAGGCTCCGAGCTGTCAGCACAGGGCCTGATGTGGGGCTCGAACCCACAGACCGTGAGATCATGACCTGAGCTGAAGTTGGACGTTCAACCAACTAAGCCACCCAGGCACGCCTGAGATATCTCTGAGTTATAAAGCAGGAGACAATGGGTTTCTCTGGCCCCTGGAGAGATTTATATACATTATGAAGAGGTTAGAGAGAGTACAAGAATTCTTTACATCTTGTCTTCAAGAAGCGAAGTGTTTTTCCCCTTTCTTTTAGAAGGGGAGGAATACAGCTGCCTTCTTTTCTACATAAATGCCTAGATTTATTTCCTCCCTCACAGTACAGACCCTGTTGCATGGAGGGTGACATCTGGTTCTCACTGCATCTCTCCAGGGATAAGAATTAAAGCAGGGGAACCAGCACAATTATTATTATGTAAGTAATAATAATCTGTCTCTCATCCCAAAATGTCATGTGTGTATTCAGGGTTTTACAAAAATGAATATGAAAAACCCCACAAAGACAATCACAATCTCCACCATATATTCTATTATGAATGAAGCATGAGGAATAGGAATTTTTCATATGTCGGAAGTACTGAATATACAGTTTGTTTCCTACTCACAAATTTACAATTAAACAGTAGTTACTAAAGAAATTATATTTCCTTGCATTTGACTTTCCATCGAATGGAAACTACCATCTACACTTATTCTAGTTTCTAGCCATCTTGATTAATAAAACATGCAGTTCATTTCTATACTTTACCAGACATACGGTTCATATTGCCAAGAAAGAAATTGTTGCTGAAATAAATTATAGTTTTTTAATTAAGTTCCTAATACAGCAAGCAATCTCTGCTCTATCAGACCTTCTAGATTTGGCATTAACTCTAGCATTTTATATGTGCAAATGCAATTATTTTCCCACCACAAGGCTGTATTTATGTCTTTGGTCCAAATCCAAACATGCAAGTGAGAATTTCTAAAAGCAAGCCATTTTTTTTTTTTTACAAATAGTTTATTGTCAAATTAGTTTCCACATAACACTCAGTGCTCATCCCCAAAGTGCCCTCCTCCATGCCCATCCCCCCTCCCCCCCACATCCATCAGTCCTCAGTTTTTGTCAGCATTCAAGAGTCTCTCATGGTTTGCCTCTCTCCCTTTCCCCCACCATTTCCGCCCTTCTTCTCCCCCTTGGTCCTCCGTCAAGTTCCTCCTAATCCTCCTATACGTGCAAACATATGATATTTGTCCTTCTCTGCCTGACTTATTTCGCTCAGCATAACACCCTCAATGTTCATCATTGGGGTCCATGTGCTCCTATGCCTCAGCATTTCTGTATCCCTTGGGTAAATTCCTAGCAGTGCTATTGCTGAGTCATAAGGGAGTTCTATTGTTAGTTTCCTGAGGAACCTCCACACTGTTTTCCAGAGGGGCTGTACCAGTTTACATTCCCACCAACAGTGTAGGAGGGTGCCCGTTTCTCCACATCCTCGCCAGCATCTAGAGTTCTCGGATTTGCTCATTTTAGCCACTCTGACTGGCGTGAGGTGTTATCTCAGTGTGGTTTTGATTTGTATTTCCCTCCTGAGGAGGGATGCTGAGCATCGTTTCATGTGTCTGTTGGCCATCTGGATGTCCTCTTTGGAGAAGTGTCTGTTCATATCTTCTGCCCATTTCTTCACTGGGTTGTTTGTTTTTCGGGCGTGTAGTTTGGTGAGTTCCTTATAGATTCTGGATATTAACCCTTTATCTGATATGTCATTTGCAACTATCTTTTCCCATTCTGTTGGTTGCCTATTAATTTTCTGGGTTGTTTCCTTGGCTGTGCAGAAGCTTTTAATCTTGATGAGGTCCCAACAGTTTATTTTTGCTCTTGATTCCCTTAAAGCAAGCCATTTTTAAAGGCGTTTCGAGTGGGTTCCAGTGAGTAATGATCTATTCTATTCTTTCAATCAATGTCAGATTTATTTGGAGACGTCTTGTGGCATTGTATAAGTGGAAAGAACTTTAGGGCATCACTTGTTGGCAGGGAAAAGCCAATGTGTGAAATCAGTTAAAATCTGGGACAAGAATCAGTACTGATCTAGTGTTGTTTTTCTTATACCTGAGAATCAAATGGCAATAAATATCAAGCTATGTTTTTGGAAGTATTAAATTTTCTTTTTTCTCTTGTTTCTTTCTTTTGGAGAGAGCACTAGTTGAGGAGAGGGGCAGAGGGAGAGAAAGAGAATCTTAAGCAGGCTCCATGCTCAGTACAGAGCAGAACATTGGGCTCCATCCCAATACCCTGGGATCATGACCTGAACTGAAATCGAGTTCAACAGTCAACCAAATGAGTCACCCAGGTGTCTCTATACAAGTGTTTCTATTGCCCTAAATTCTCACTAGAATATGGTATTGTCACACTTATTTTTTTTTGTCTTTTTAAAAAATCTTAAAAATTTTTTAAATGTTTATTCATTTTTGAGAGAGAGACAGAGAAGAGCATGAATGGGGGAGGGGCAGAGAGAAAGGGAGGCACAGAATGCCAAGCAGGATGCAGACTCTGAGCTGTCAGCACAGAGCCTGATGCGGGGCTTGAACATCCGAACTGTGAGATCATGACCTGAGCCCAAGTCGGACACTAAACCGACTAAAGCATCCAGGTGCCCCTAAGATACTTTTTATTACTCCTGGCTGGCTCAGTCCATAGATCATGCCACTCTTCTTGATTTTGAGGTTCAAGCTCAATGTTGGGTGTAGAGCCTAGTTAAAAAAAACCATTTAAACTTTTATTAATATTTTTAGGGGGTCATACTTTTTGGGAGGGGTCAGATTTTTAAAAAAATATTTATTTATTTTGGGTAGAGTACAAGTGGGGAGGGGCAGAGAGAGGGGAACAGAGGACTGAAGCAGGCCCTGTGCTGACAGTCGGACAGCAGCAAGCCTGATGTGGGGTTCCAACTCAACAACCTTGAGATCATGACCTGAGCCAAAGTTGGATGCTCAACCGGCCGAGCCACTCAGGTGCCCAAGGGGGGGGATCAGACTTTTTAATTTGGTGGTTGTGTAACAGTACCTTATGGTAGCTTTAATTTGTATTTCCTTGATTGCTGAGTTTAGTCCAATTTTTATGATTTTTGGCCATTTTAAGTTTATTGATTTTGAAAGAGAAAGAGAGTGCATGTGTGCATGCACATATGTGCACAGGCACAAATGGGGGAGGGGCAAGGAGAAGGAGACAGAGAATCCCAAGCAGGCTCCTTGCTGTCACACAGAGCCTGACTCAGGCTTTGGTCTCATGAATGTGAGACGCTGACCTGAGCTGAAATTCAGAGCTGGATGCTTAACCGACTGGGCCGCACAGGCCCCTCCCTATTATTAATGTATAGGTTCTTTATATATTTTGAACACCAGTGCTGTGATGGTTATGAGTTGCTAACATTGTCTCCCACTCTGTGGCTTGTCTTTCTCTCATTCTTTATAGTGTCCTTTGGTAAACAGAAGTTTAGTTTCAGTGTAGCCCAATTTATTAAGCTTTTCTCTTTTAAGTATGGTTTGTTTAAGAAACCCTTACTTACATCATGAATAAAAGTCTTAAAAAGTTATTTTAATTTTTTGTCTTTTGTATTTATTTTTTTAATCGTTCTGGAAGGAATCCAGAGGGATTTATCAAGATATTTAGGTTGATTGTCCAAGGGTTCTGCAGTTGTGGGTATTTTCATGTCCTTTCAAAATGTCTGTGCTTTCTGAGCACTGTTTAACCTTTATTTCCTTTCTTTTCTTTTCTTTTTAGGTGCCCTGGAATGGTTTCTACCTAATCCATCGCAGCTCACTTTTTTTTAAATGTATATTTATTTATTATTTTTGAGAGAGAGAGAGAGAACACACAAGCAGAGGAGGGGCAGAGGGAGACACAGAATCTGAAGCAAGGTCTAGTTTCTGAGCTCTCAGCACAGGCTCTGATGTGGGGCTCGAATTCCACCAACCATGAAATCATGACCTGGGCCGATGTTGGCCGCTTAACTGACTGGGCCACTCAGGCGCCCCTTAAGCTCTCTGATAAGAAAAATATGAGAAGCTTTATATTTAAAACAATACATAAGGATAGTATAATGAGAGAAGAATTACACAAAGAAGGAGGTGATTCTGTGTCCTAATTTGTCTGGATCCTATCTATTTCTCTTATAGGATAAAGATAGTAACTTTCTTTTGGACCAACGACTAATGGTCAATGATTCCCTGCCTCTCTCTCAGCTAAGGTCTAATTGTGTTCTAGGGTATAAAAACAGGTATGATGAAAGAAATAGAAACTTATTAGAAGCAAGTGTGGCCAAAAAGAAAAGAAACAATAGCAGGCACACATGATGTCTAGAGGTTGAGGTCACTGACTTTTTTTTTTTACTGTATTTTAATTCCAGTTAGTTAAAATACAGTGTTAACATTAGTTTCAGGTATACACTATAGTGACTCAATGAGGTCACTGATATTTTTCAAGGTAAAAGAAAGATATTACACAAAGGAGAAAGTAACCAGATCAAAGTGAAGTAAAAAAGTGGATTTATCATCATCATTCTCATCACATTGTCATTTTTATTATTAACATCATATTTTTCCACAAACCTGATTGAGATAGAAAATTATTATTATTATCATTATCATTATTATTATTTTATGTAGGCTCCGCTCCCAACCACCCTGAGATCAAGTATGCTCTACCTGCTGAGCCAAATAGGCACCCCTAGGAAATTGTTTTTAAAATATTTCTTACCATAAATAAGGGCCTCAGGCAAAGATTCATTGTCAGAGTGTCACAGTCAGTTAAGCTTTTTTTTTCTCTCTAACAATTAGGTCATTTTCCAGAGGAAACTGCCAACCACTAATCCGTATTTAATTAAATCTCTCACAGGGAAGTATACATCATTTTAGTTGGCACTGGTCTATTATAAATCTTCATTTTACGAGGAGCTTAATGCTAGTGTTTACATTTTATCTAGATTGTAAAGATTTTTGTTTTTAAGTAAGCTCTACACCCAATGTGGGGCTTGAACTCACAACCCCAAGATCAAGAGCCACATGCTTTACCAACTGAGCCAGCCAGGAGCCATTTAAAGATTATTATTTTAGGGGCACCTGGGTGGCTCAGTCAGTTAAGCCTCCGACTCTTGGTTTCGGCTCAGGTTATGATCTCACAGTTTGTGAGTTCAAGTCCCACATCAGGCCTTTTGCTGACAGTGGGGAGCCTGCTTTGGGTTCTCTCCTTCCCTCTCTCTCTCTCTGTTCCCCCTCTGCTTGTTCTCTCTGTCTCTCTCTCAGAAATAAATAAACTTTAAAAAACTATTTTTTTTAGTTTTAAGAGAAAAGTACTGTTTAGTTGTTCTCAGACTTTTTCAGGGAAATATTTCCTTCATTTGTATCTTTACTCTTTTTCTTTCTTTCTCTTTCTTTCTTTCTTTCTTTCTTTCTTTCTTTCTTTCTTTCTTTCTTTCTTTCTTTCCTTCTTTCTTTCTTTCCTTCTTTCTTTCTTTCTTTCTTTCTTTCTTTCTTTCTTTCTTTCTTTCTTTCTTTCTTTCTTCTCTCGATAGGGGGGTTCAAACTTATGAACCGGAACCCGTGACATCCTGACCTGAGCTGAAACCAAGAGTCGGAGGCTTAACTGACTGTGCCACCCAGGCACCCCTAAGTCATTTTTTTAAAAAAGGAATAATCCTCCAAGGAAGAAAAGTGAATGGCAACTTTCACTAGTTACTGTATTTCCAATGTATTGATATCGTCATATTTATAGACTTTCCAGTAGTATTTTCTGCATTTCAGGTTTATTGATGAAAATTATTTTATTGTTTCAATTGAAAACTTTTTTTTTATTTTAGAGAGAGAGAGAGAGAAAGCAGGGGAAAGCAGCAGAGAGAGTGAGAGAAAGAATCGGGGCTCAATCCCACAATCTGAGCTGAAATCTAGAGGCAGACGCTCAATTGACTGAGCCACCCCGGTGCCCCAAAACTTATTTTTAAAAAGTGTATATTAGCACCTGTATTAGCACCTCTGACAGGCACACACTCAAATGTGCCTATAATCTTCTTTAATTAGGGTGCATCTTCTGTTTACCTAGTACAATTGTTATTTATGAAAAGCAAAGAATAGACAATATAATTTTTTTTATTTTATTTAAAAAAATTTTTTTTAATGTTTTATTTATTTCTAGGAGAGAGACAGCGCGAGCAGGGGAGGGTCAGAGAGAGAGGGAGTCACAGACTGAAACAGGCTCCAGGCTCTGAGCTGGCAGTCAGCACAGAGCCCGACGCGGGGCTCGAACCCACGAACCGCGAGATCATGACCTAAGCGAAAGTCGGACGCTTAACCGACTAAGCCACCCAGGCGCCCCGACAATATAATTTTTTTAGCTGACCTTCAGTGATTAGTTTTATTTTGGGCCTTGAAGTCTTCTGAGTTCATACATTTATTATCAACATAGGAATTTTACCTTGTTTACCTTGTTATAAGGTTTTTAAAAATATACTTTATTTTGTTGTCAAGCTGGGTTTGGCTTTTCCTTAAAGGTTTCCACTGGGAAGATGGGTCTTAAAGACAGAAACCTAGTGAAAAAACATTCAGTTTTCCTACATTGACAAAGAGCTTAGCTGTAGATTTTTGTAGATATTCTTCAAGTAAAGAAGTGTCCCTCTATTCCCAGGTTTCTGAAACTTTTTATGAGTAATAAGTGTTGAATTTTGTCAGCTTTATGTATCAATTGATATGATCATGTGATCTTTTAAAAATTAGGCTACTAATTGCTCTCTCTCTCTCTTAAAAAAAAAAGGTGGGGAGGTGCCTGGGTGCCTTGGTTGAGCCTCCAACTCTTGGTTTCTGCTCAGGTGATGATCCCAGCATCTTGGGATTGAGCCCCGTGTCTAGCTCCATGCTGAGTGTGGAAGCTGCTTAAGATTCTCTCTCCATCTGCCACTCTTTCCCACTCTGCTCTCTCTCTCTCTCTAAAATAAATAAACAAAATAAGCATACTAATATGGAAGATTATATATTCATTTTTAATATTGAACATTTCTTGCATCTCTGAAATAAACTCACTTGGTCATAGTATTATTATCATTTTTATATTGCTGAATTATATTTGCTGATATTTAAAATAATTTTTTAACGTTCATTTGTTTTTGAGAGAGAGAGACAGAGTGCAAGCAGGGGAGGGGCAAAGACGGAAGGAGACACAGAATCAAAAGCAGGCTCCAGGCTCTGAGCTGTCAGCACAGAGCCCAACGCAGGGGCTTGAACTCACGAACTCATGAGCAGTGAGATCATGACCTGAGCCTAAGTCAGTCATTCAACCGACTAAACCACCCAAGTGCCTCTATATTTGTTAATATTTTGATAAGAATTTTTGTGTCTATATTCATAAAGGATATTGGTCTATAGTTTTCTTTTTGCACTTTTTTTTTTTTAAGGTAAACTCTATCTATGCCCAGTGTGGAGCCTGAACTCATGACCCTTAGATCAAGAATCGCGTGCTCCACTGATTGAGCCAGACAGATGCTCCTTTTCTGCACTGTCTTTGTTTCATTTCAGTATTACTGAAATATCTTTGTTTCACTACTGGCTTTGTAAAATGATTTGGGAAGTGTTACTTTCTCTTCTAATTTTTGGAAGGGATTGTGTATAACTGATGTTAACTCTACTTTAGACATTTGACAGAATTCTTCAGTGAAATTATTTGGGCCTGGAGTTTTTCAGAGGCAGATTTTAAATTATGAATCAATTTTCTCAATAGTTATAAAACTGTTCAAATGACCTATTTCATACTGGGTGAATTGTGGTGGTTCATATTTTTTGAAGAATTGATCCATTTCATCTGAATTGTCAAATTTATATGCGTAGAGTTGTCAGAGAACCAGTTTTTTGTTCATTGATTGTTTTTCTCTTCAGATTTATTGCCTTCTGCTTTCCATTATTTCCTTCCTTCTGCTGGCTTCGGCTTTATTCTTGCTCTTCTTTTTCTCGTTCTTGAGATGGGAGTTTGTTGATTTGAGACTTTTGAAAATTCCCTATAGTACCAAAATCATAACTGAAATATATGATTGTTGTGCAGCAGTTGGTAAACTTTTCTGTTTGTTAAGTTTTGAAAGATGTTATTTTTCAAAATGATTTTTTAATATTTGATGGGTTTTAGGAAATAATATTAAATTATAATTTTATTATATTCAATATTCCACTTGAGATTATTATCCTGTTATCCAATTTCTTCAGCATGGTTCAATACAAATATCTGTTGAAAGGATCTTGTGAATACAAGAATATAACAAAAATAAGCCTTGTATGAAAGCTACAAGTCTTCTTGTGCTGCACTGAAGGTAGAAATTTGGGGAAACTTTTTAAAGTTTCGTAATCTGGAAGACCACACAAAATAGTATTTTGGGTAAAATAGAGATAGGATCAAAATTCACTTGATAAAAAAGAAGGGAATAGAAATTGTGAATTAGAGAATTTTAAGCAAAGCCCCATTTGTATATGAAGCTTTGCTAGATAATTTAAGGCCTACTCTTTATTTTATAGGTGGTACTTCTATATCTATACAAAATTCAATTAGATTCAAGAAGAATACATGGCAGAACGCTCTTCCCACTCCACCATGACACTAAACCCTTCAGTTAGAAAGATGAATAAACCATAGTCCCTAATTTCATAATCTCATAGTCCCATGAGTTTTATCCTCAGGCCCCAGCCTTGCCCTTCCAGACAGAAAAATCTCAGGGACCTTATCAGTGAGCTCCTCTCTTATCTTCATTCTCTTTTTTTTTTTTTTTTGCAATTAGTTCTTATACTTCCATCTGTAAACAAATTCCATTGTCTCTAATCTTAAAACAAAATAGAACTACAGCTCCTCTATCCCATCTCTCACTTTTGCTAGTGTCTAGAGAAAGCAATTCATATTCAGAATCTCTAATCTTTCAGCTTTTCAATTACTTTATAAACTACTATATACAAAGGCTTAAAAAATGATTGCACACATTTGAATGCTTACTCTGTGCCTAGTGCTATTCTTAGCCCTTTACATGTAGTATCTCAGTTAATTCTGACAACAATCTGTAAGGCATTATTGTCTCCATTTTATAGATAAAGAAACCAATCTAGTGGGGCCTGGGTGGCTCAGTTGGTTATGCCACCGACTTCGGATGAGGTCATGATCTGCAGTTTGTGAGCTCGAGTCCACGCGGGGTTCTGTCCTGACAGCTCAGAGCCTGGAGCCTGCTTCAGATTCTGTGTCTCCTTTTCTCTCTGCCCTTCCCTTGCTCACGCTCTGTCTCTCAAAAATAATAAATAAATATTTAAAAAAATTTTTAAAAAGGAAAAAAAAGAAACCAATGTAGAAATGAGTTAGTGAGGAAAAGTAATAGATCTTCCTCACACCCTCGGTTTTTTAAAACAAAATTTTATTGGGGGCTCCGACTTTCGCTTAGGTCATGATCTCGCGGTTCGTGGGTTCTAGCCCCGCGTCGGGCTCTGTGCTGACAGCCAGCTCAGAGCCTGGAGCCTATTTCAGAGTCTGTATCTCCCTCTCTCTCTGACCCTCCCCTGCTCACGCTGTCTCTCTCTCTCTCTCCTAGAAATAAATAAAAATAAAAATAAAATTTTATTGACTTCCCTACATGAAAAATAAAGATTTAACTCCATTAACTTCTCCTCAAAGAAAGATATGTTGCTGGGGTGCCTGGGTGGCTCAGTCTGTTGAGAGTTCAACTTAGGCTCACTCAGGTCATGATCTCACAGTTCATGAGGTCAAGCTCTGAAACAAGCTCACTGCTGTGGGCATGGAGCCTGCTTGGGATCTTCTGTCTCTTTCTCTCTGCCCATCCCCCTTCTCTTTCTGCCCTTTCCCGCCTTCCATGCTCTCCTCCTCTCTCCCTCTCACCCCCCCTCTGCCCTTCCTTCTTGTCTCTCCCTCTCACTCTCACTGCTCTTCTTGTGACACATGCACACACCCACCCACACACACACTCTCCCTCAAAAATAAATAAAACATAAGAAAAAAAAGTTATATTGCTATTTTCAGTTCTTTCTCTGATCAACCCCTATAGCTGTAAGCATCACACGTCTCTATTTTCTTCCATTAGTTATAAACAATAGTTCTTTGTGAGATGAGAGCATCAGTTCACCCCACCTTACAAGGACTCCTCATCTACTATCTTCCAGTGTCATCTGTCTTCCTTACACTGGAATTCTTGTGGGTGTGACCTTCTTATTCTTGAATCCATTGACGTTTTGTAATCATTTTCTCATTTGATCTCTATGTGGTGTTTGACACCTGCTCCTTAAGCACAGGCTTTCCTTAGCATTCTGTTCTTAGTTCTCATCTCTTCTTAGGAGATGTCATTAGTACATGTCTGCAGTAACCCAGACACTCTACTGTACTTCCCCCCCAAAAAACTGCCTAAACAATATACAGAGTGAGACTGACAAATAGGGATGAATATGATATCCCATATCTCATGGGCTATTTATTCATTGTTAATTAGTGAGGCAGGAATGTGTACAGCTGGAAGAGTGAGTAGAAGGAAAAAGGAGAAGTTAAAGATAAAATCTAAGTCTCCAACTTCAGCACTGGGTTCCATTTATTCTGACAGGAAGTGAAACAGGTGACGTGGTTTAGAAAGAAATACAGTAAGTCAACTTTTGGATATGGAATTTCTATTTCTTTATTACTTCCCACAATGCACAAACTACTGAAGACATATATTTGAAAACAAAATAATTCCATAAATAGCTGACTTAGTCAGTAGAGCATGTGGCTCTTGATCTCAGGGTTTTGAGTTCAAGCCCCATGTTGGGCATGGGGCCTACTTAAACAAAAAAATTTCCTAAATGAAAAAGAAACCTACTGCTTCTATGTGTCCATCCTTATAATAGAAATATGTAGGCATATTAGTCAACAAATTTTTATTAAGCATCTATTTTATACCAGGCCTTAGGTAGGGTATATGTTAAAAAAAACAGAGAAAGGTATCCTTTGGAAGACAATTCCGTATGGATTTTTGCAGTCTTGTGCCAACTTTTTCTGAATCACCTTTTCAAGGATATTTGTATGACAAACAGCCTTAGAAGACTAAAATAATCTCTTCCTCAAGGGCAGAGAGTAGATGTATTTGCTGTCTAGTATTATAAAGAATAGGGTAGATTTGCTATCAGCAACTTTTAAAGATTAAGATTCCCTAAATTCAGAGCTCTTCAACAGGGACTCAAACCCACTGCATGCATAACATCTACCAGGGACCTTCTTTTTTTATCACTCCCATGGGATCTTGGGGGGGGCAAGAAAACAGAGACAAACCTGAAGCTCTGTTGCCTTTGGTATGAGTATTAAGCTGCCCCTCCCCGCCCCCCCCCTTTTTTTTTGACGTAGGAGTCTCATGTCTTTGGTTAGCACCTATAAAACTGGCAGGTTAACTAGTTATCTTAGAAGTAGGGTAAAATCTCAGAACATCTATAGTTCTTGACAATGGTCATCAGGCAGTTGGATACACGATCTTGAGTTCAGCAGAAGAGTTTGGGCTAAAGACAGTTTTGGGTGTCATCAGCACATAAGTGGTCATTAAACCATGGTTAATGGGTGTTGTCATCTAAGCTCATGTAATCTGGAAAGAAGGACTTCATTCAGAGCTTTGAGGAACTCCAGCATTTAAAAATCTTCTAAAATAGGAGTAGTTCAAGAGAGGCTTGAAGAAGCCTTCAGGGGGTGCCTGGGTGGCTCAGTCAGTTAAGCATATAACTTCAGCTCAGATCATGATCTCACAGTTCATGGGTTTGAGTCAGCGTTGGGCTCTGTGCTGACAGTTAGCTCAAGCCTGGAACTTGCTTCAGATTCTGTGTCTCCCTCTCTCTCTGACCCTCCCCTGCTCACGCTGTCTCTCTCTCTCAGAAATAAATAAAACATTAAAAATTAAAAAAAAAAAAAGGAAGAAGAAGAAGAAGACTTCAGGTCAGTGTGGTGTCACAGAACCAAAGGGAGAGAGTGTTTCAAGGAGGAGAGACTGGACAAGCATGTCCATGCTAAGACCCTATAAGATGACAAGTGAAAATGTCTATTGAACTTAGCAGTTCGGAAGTCACTGTAAGAGAAAGTATAAAATATGGAGATAAAAAATGCATTTTGTGTCCTTTCCTGTCTATTCTTGAAAGAATAAATTAAAGTTTTATGACCACCACATCCCAGGAATGAAAAATACTACTAGAGGTTATTGGAAATGCTCCCTCTTTTTAAAGTTTATTTATTTTTGAGAGAGAGACAGAGAGAATTGGGGAGGGGCAGAGAGAGAAGGAGAGACAATCCCAAGCAGGATTCTCCATCCTGACAACGTGGAGCCCAAAGTGGGGCTTGATCCAATAAACCGCAAGATCATAACCTGAGCCAAAATCAAGAGTCAGTTGCTTAATGGACTCAGCCACCCAGGCACCCCAGTAATGGTCTTAAAGTGGGTACTATTCCTAGTTGATTCCAATCTTCTTCATTGAGAGGTTAAAAACCATACTTAATGGGTACTAAATAGTAGTACAAAAAGGCACAGACCTTCATTTCCCTAGATCAAATTTAATCAGCTTTGCATTGGTGGCGGGGAGCCTCAGTTATATGAGGGCTCCTTCTTTCCCTCCATAGACTTTCACAAGAATTCTGGGTTCCTATGTCTCAGAAAACAGAGGTTAGGGCTGAAACTTTGTCTTTGGGATTGCATCTTTGCCATTGCTTTGAAGACTTCACACTGCTCCTGCAGCGCCTGGCTCCAGCTGCTGTCTTTCGGTCATTCGGGTTCCAAGGCAGCTTCAGGTAGGGGTTTTGTCTGATCCCTCCCTTACTGACTTCAGAACATGCCTGTCTGACTTCACGTGATCTTGTGTTCGTGGATTTGAGCACCACACCCCGCATCGGGCTCTAAGCTGACAGCCCAGAGCCTGGAGCCTGCTATGGATTCTGTGCCTTTCTCTCTCTCTCTTTGCTTGCTCTGTCTCTGTCTCTCAAAAATGGATTAAAAAAAAACAAACCCAGATTTGAATTTTATTGATTTCATCATTTATTTATGGTAATTACAACTTTGATTGGGATTATGACAATGGATACTCTTTTTAATTATCATATGCATTAGACATTTGTACAAAAAAACTTGTGAAAATCCATAGATATTCTAAAGATGCAAAATTAGGTGAGATACCTGATACCCTGGGAAACTGAATTAGAATTGAGTGTGGCCCTGGGGCACCTCAGTGGCTCAGTCACTTGAGCATCTGACTTCAGCTCAGGTCATGATCTCATGGTTCTTGAGCTTGAGCCCTGCATCAGGCTCTGTGCTGACAGCTCCAAGCCTGGCACCTGCCTCAGATTCTGTGTCTCTCTCTCTCTTTGCCCCTCCACTGCTCACACATTGTCTCTCTGGCTCTCTCAAAAATAAATAAACATCAAAAACAATTTTAAAAAAAGAACTCAGTGTGGCCCTGAAAAATGGTATGAGTGGGAAGAAATTTATGTCAAGTATACTCACCTGAAATAATGTAACAGAAAAAAATTTAATTTACTTAAGAAGGAAAAACATCCTTCAGAGAAAGATAATGAAGAAAAATGTTATTTCATCATGTCATTTGAAATACCCCGTGGGTGGCTCATAGAACTTACATAGTGATGTTGTAGTACGTACTGAAAATCTCCTAGAAATATAGCTATCCCTCATGAACAAAAACCCAGCAATATATCCATTGTTCAAGGCAGTTATAGTTAATAATACAGTATATATTTTTCCAATCTTTTTGTCTCTCAGTATAACCATACTATATATTCAACTTATGGTTACTTGTGTATGATTTATATAATTTACGGATAATCTACAGAAAAAAAAGTTAACACAGTTTAGCTTTTCTTTAAATTTTTTTAGGGTGTATATGTAGCTTTTCTTTTATAACAAGCCATGATCTTAGCCTCTAACATTAATTAGTATTTGCCAGGAAATAGAAATAGTTTTAATAAAAGGGAAGTAACTAGGCCACAAAAAATTCAAATGTGCTTCACACAAAAAAGGCAAAATTACTCTAAAATTATTCATTTATTATTTTACTACTTCATGAGTACCTGCTATGTAAAAGGCACTGTGGTTGAATGAGTGAGAATCAAAAAAATGAATAATAGATATTTTTGCCTTGGAGGAGTGATGGATTCAATGAATTATCATGTTGTGGCAATTGTTTGGAATTAATGATTACTTTTCTCACCAACACACATAAGTTGAGAAATGATTTCGGATTCTTTGGAAGAGATTTGAAAGAATCTTCTTTGGAAGAAATTAAAATTATTCTTATTTCACATGGTGATTGAAATGAAATTTGTACATCAGATATAGTAGTAAATCAAATATTAATGAAAAAGAATTCCTTGGTGTGATTTGAGAAGTAATGTTAAAAATCACTCCAGGGAGAATCTCATATATTTTTAATTGAATATGTGAAGCACTTGGGGAATTCCTGCTAGCTCTAAAGTGTTTGACCAAGTTATTTCTTCTCAAAACTAGTCTTTGCTTCAATCATCAATAGTTTCATTTTGTGAAGTAATCAAATCTTGTTGATGTAAAACTTTAAGAAGCTTGAATTACATAGTGATACTTTTTTTCCATATTTCCAAAGATTTTACCCTGAATGCTGTATTGTTTGTGAACAAACTAATTATCATTCATATGTAAATTGTATGGAGAAAATACCAGAAGCATGAAACATTGAATTATCTGTAGTTTTCCTCTTAAGGTTTATTGTTTTTTTTTTTAAGATTTTATTTTATGTAATTTCCACACTCAATGTGGGGCTCAAACTTATAACCCAGAGATCAAGAGACACATAGTATACCAACCAAGCCAGTCAGGCACCCCTTACTATAATAAACATCATTTTTTTAAAGTAAGCTCTACACCCAGTGTGGAGCTTGAACTCACCACCTCAAGATCAACAGTTGCATGGTCTACTGACTAAGCCAGACAAGCACCCCTATAATAAACATTTTTAAACAAGGAATTATTTTTCAATGCCCTAAAAAGTAAAATATAATCTGTAATTCTTTTTTTTTAATTTAATTTATTCATTTTGAGAGGGGTGGAGAGAGAGAGAGAGAGAGAGAGAGAATCTTAAGCAGTTTCCATGGTGGGTGTAGGTTTCCATCTCACAAACCTGGGATCCTGCCCTAAGTCAAAATCAAGAGTCAGACGCTCAACCGACTGAGTCACCCAGGTACCCCTGAAATTCTTAATAATTTTGTACAGAAAGCTCCACATTTTCATGTTGCATTGAGCTCTGCAAGTTACAGAGCCAGTCCTGTCCATTTGTACTAGCTTTATATACAGCTAGGGATCAATATTTGGCTACGTGTTAACAATTTTTTTAAGGAAAACTAAACAAATTTTTCTTCAGCTTTTATTTTCTGTGAATAAAAATGGATGCTTCTTGTAATTTTAAATATTATAAAATATATAGTATAGAAAGCAAATGTAACTTATGCTCCTATCTCTGGTGATAACCACTGTTACATTTTGTGTATATTATATATATTTCTCTAGGTTTTCAAATACTTTTAGCAATCATGGTAACAACGGTTCAGTTGTTTGTGAGCAGTTTAAGTGAGAGATAACCATTAGCCATCAAAGAATCATCTGCCTGAAAATCAGTCATCGATCTTCTGCCACCTACAAAGAAAAACTTCTTCAAATCCCTCTTCCATAAAAATAGGAATCTTCCTCCTTTAATGATTAAAATACACTTTCATTTCCTAGATATTATGTGCAAATTGCATTTATTTACTTTCAAATACTTTTTATATCATCTATTGGTATATTTTTCTATTTGTGAAAATTGTTGGGTGTCTTGAGATGGCATAGACCATATCATCATTTTTCTCCATTAAAATGAATAGAAATATCTTTTCATTTAATGGCAGAATCTTCAGAAATTAACTGCAGTCATTAATTGACGACTAAGTATTATTTTGTTTGTATATTTCATAAAAATAAACAGTCCATTTTGTATCGTGCCCCTATC
Source organism: Hyaena hyaena (assembly GCF_003009895.1). Taxonomy (NCBI): domain Eukaryota; kingdom Metazoa; phylum Chordata; class Mammalia; order Carnivora; family Hyaenidae; genus Hyaena; species Hyaena hyaena. The sequence goes on along the minus strand of NW_024080930.1, from coordinate 100,892 downwards.
ATGGACCATATATCTTAGATTTCTATGATAGTATGTGTAACTCTGAACAAAAAATTGAAAGCAGAGCTTTGTAGGTAATCGTGTTTAAGGCAAATAAGCTTTGAATATTATTTCTTCTAAAATCTTCTTTTTAGTGTTAATTAATATCCCATTGTGCATGCCTTTCTTCTACGCAATTTTCAATTAATATGATCCTTGGTATCTGGGCTTATCGCATGTATTTAATGACTTATGACTGAAAGGATATGTACAGGTCAGTAGTGTATGACTTGTTTCTAATCCATTGTAGAATTCTCCTCAAAGAACATGATAATTTTATATGTATAGACAGAAAGGTATATTGTGTTGACTCTGACGACTGTGTATTTGATGTTTTAATTTAAATCATAAGGCTAACTGCCCAAATCAATCTCAAGGTCCCTCTCTGTAGTTAAGCAAAAGAAACTATAATTCATATTTAAAGCTATATACTTCCTCTTTTAGTGTTCTGGCTCTGCAGTTCATTTCTATTCTTAGGATAAGTCCAACAGACAGGTCTTAGTGTGCTAAAACCACATCATAAAGCTGTTTTGTTTCATGGCTAGGAATTCTGCTTCATTTCCCTGCCTCCTTTGCTTGCTGTCTTAAGAACAATCCCTGCCTCTGACTCATTTAATAACTCATCATGACCACAGATATGTAAAGACTGATGTTTTTTTAATTTTTAAAAATGTTTTTATTTATTTCTGAGAGAGAGAGAGACAGAGATAGCGTGAGCAGGGGAGGATCAGAGAGAGAGGGAGACACAGAATCTGAAACAGGCTCCAGGCTCTGAGCTGTCAGCCAGAGCCCGTCGCGGCGCTCGAAACCACGAACCGTGAGATCATGACCTGAGCTGAAGTCGGACGCTTAACCGACTGAGCCACCCAGGTGCCCCTGTAAAGAATAACTTCAAACTTAAAATTTTTCATGTCACTGGGGAAATCATTTGCCTAGTCAATTATACTGTTTATTTATTTACTTTGAGAGAGAGAGAGAGCAAGAGCAGGGGAGGGGCAGAGGGAGAATACTGCTCACTCTTACATTCACTTTCTTTCTTGCATTTTTATTATTTTGAGAGAGAGAGAGAGAGAGAGAGAGCGTGCGTATGTAAGTTAGGGAGGGGAAGAGAGAGAGAGAGAGAGAGAGTATCACAAGCAGCTCTGAACCTTCCGTGTGGAGCCTGACTCAGGCCTTGAAACATGAGATCATGACCTGAGCTGAGCCAAAGCTGGACAGTTAACCAACTGTGCCATACAGGTGCCCCTAACATTCCACATTAAAAATTTTTGTTGTTTTTTTTTCATTTTTAAAAAATAAAAAAGGTTTTAAATTTATTTTAGAGGGAAAGAGAGTGCAAATGGGAGAGAAAGCATGAAAAAGAGAGAGAGAGAGAGAGAGAGAAAGAATCCCAAGCAGGCTCCACATTGAACACGGAGGCCCAATCCCATGACCCTGGGGATCACAACCCAAGCCAAAACCAAGAGCCAGTCACTCAACCAACTGAGCCACCCAGTCACCCTTGCACATTTTTTATTTGTAGATCTATGAAATATATATAAAATATACCTGTAGACATTTGTCTTCCATGATGTAGTATAAGATTTACTAAATTCTTACTTTTGTCCATCTTATCAACTCATATCTTCTCAGTGAAAAATCTCTATCAATAGAAGACTTCCCTTTTTTGTTATACTAAACACATCTCTATAATTCATCTAGGAGAAGCACTTTTCATACACTTTAGTCATGAAAAGATTTGTTTTTTCCCAAACAAAATCTTATGATGAACTGTTTTACAGTGTGAATTTAATTTATAATGTCAAATTATAGCATATATTTTTAGCAAATCAATCAGCAAGAACAAGGCGTCTGTTTTATTTTATTTTTTATTTGAGAGAGAGAGAGAGAGAGCGAGTACGAGTGGGGGAGGGGGCAGAGGGAAAGAGAGAATCTTAACCAGGCTCCACACTCAGCATGGAACCCAATGTGGGGCTCAATCCCACGATCCTGGGATCATGATCTGAGCCAAAACCAAGAGTCAGATGCTCAACTAAAGTGAGTTACCCAGGAGCCCCTAAAATAATAGTATTTTTAAAAATTGGTTTAAAAATTTTTTTAATTTAAAAATTTTTTAAATGTTACACATTGCAGTATAACAATGAAGTAAATACATCTGTTAGATGTTGGGGACACTTACAAATAGACAGAGTGCTAGAAGTTTGTAGTAATGTAGAAAAGATGGAAGACTAAAATGCATCATTTAGTTCTGTACAAAATTTAAAGTTAAATGGCAAAGGAAGTGGTGTCTGAGAAAAATATGGACCGAAACAGCATTTATTCTAGGGCTAATTATTCCCCAACACTGAGGTCAGTCCCTTTTAAGTACTTTTTCTAATTGTCAGTAAATTATGAGGTTTTCCTGTCTGGCTGGGAAGAATAGGCACCACTCCTGGCCCTGTGTCAGCTCTGGCTTTTGTACGGAATTCTAACTACCCGCCTGCTACAGGTAGGGTCATCAAATACAGACCCTTATCAGTCCTCAGTGGAGTTTTTGAGGGGGCCTATCTGCCAGTCTCTGGGGCTCCCTTTCTGGGCAGCCCTGTCCTCTCTGGCAGTCTGACCTACACACTCTGCTGCCTGTCTCTGTAACTTGGGGAGTCTATAGGCTCTTCCTGGGTGCTCCCTGTCTACACTGTGGCCTGGAAATTCTCTCTCAAGTCAGAAAGCTTCGAAAACCTAGGGTTCACTTTGTCATTTGCCATCTCTCAGGGACCACTGGCTTTCTTCACCTGATGTCCAATGTCTTGAAAACTGTTTTGTCATTGACAACTATTTTTGGTTGACTCTTCAGTTGTTTCAGACGAGAGAATAAATCAGGCCTTGGTACTGCATTTCAGAAGCTTTGAGCATTGATCCTCTCTCTCTCTGTCTCTCTGTCTCTCTCTTTCTCTCTCTCTCTCTCTCTTTTATTTTTTACTTTCTTACTCTCCATAAAAAGGGGGGAGCAGGGAGGAAACTGATTTTTGCTATCCAGAAGATAGCAATGTGCCTTATGAATTAAATGCTTGGCTTGAGGAATCCCTGTAAAATTTCTGTTATTAGTTTTCCATCATCCTGAAATTCCTTAGATAACTTGCCTTTTAATATTTCCACTTTTACTTTTAAAATCCACGATTTCACATTATTTCATTTGATATTTATTTTTTAAAATGTTTTATTTATTTCTGAGAGAGAGAGAGAGAGAGAGAGCGTGAACAGGGGAGGGTCAGAGAGAGAGGGAGATACAGAATCCGAAACAGGCTCCAGGCTCTGAGCTGGCTGTCAGCACAGAGCCTGATGTGGGCCTTGAATCCACGAACCCTGAGATCATGACCTGAGCCGAAGCTAGACACTTAACCAACTGAGCCACCCAGGCGCCCCCATTTGATACAACTTTTAAAAAATTTTAATTCCAGCATAGCAAATACACAGTAAATTAGTGTCAGGTGAACAGTACAGTGATTCAACAATTTTATATCCTACTTAGTGCACTCATCTGATACTTTCATATTTCTCTTTTTAAGTTTATTCATTTATTTAGAGAGAGAGAGAGCATGCATATGCATGCACACATGCATGAGTTGGGAGGGAGGCAGAGAAAGAGGGAGAGAGAGAATCCAGAGCAGGCTCCATGCTGTCAGCACAGAGCCTGATGAGGGGGCTCAAACTCACAAACCATGAGGTCATGACCCGAGCTGAAATCAAGAGTTGGACACTTAACCGCCTAAGCCACCAGGCCCCCTGATACAAATTTTAAGATGTAATTCTAAGCTGCCAGATCCTGTTTCATGATGAATGTTATGTGCATTATCTAACAGAAATTATTCTTTGTTAGAACAACTAAGCTAAATAACACCACTTAGAAACTACCTAACTGATTCTTTCTGCCCTTCCTGGTTTTGAGTTCTTGGTTTTAAATCAAGAGTATTTGGAGTCCTTGCAATATTCAGCTAAAGAGAAGCTTTTCACTCAGGAAATATGTTTGTAAGATTGTCGTTTGAGAGGTGAAAGACTTAAAGTGAGTATCTGAATCTTAAATACAAGAAAAAAAAATATTTTCTTCTTCTTCCTCTTTTGACTGTTGGGCCAAATTATTGAAGTGTAGAAAACCTTAGAAATTTGGGACTGAGGACATATGTGAGTACTTCCTGCTTCGCTGGCACAATGTCAGCCATGCATAAAATTTTCAAAAGCAGTAGAGAATGTGTAGATTCTCTAAATACTCTAATATACATTTCATTATTTCACATGAAGCCTATGAATGACATGTGGCTGTAATTTTTACTCCACTGTATGATGTGGAAACCTAGGCTCTAAGAAGTTAAAACACTTTCCCAAGATGACATAGCTCAGTTACTGGTAGAACCAGATCTTAAACCCAGGTCTGCTGACTCCTGACCAAATGCTAGATCTCTAAAGGATGCATTGTTAACTCCTGACTGGAATGCTAAATGCCTTAACACCATGGCCTTTTGAAAAGAAGGTAAATCTCAGCAAAAAAGGTCTTAGAGTAAATAAAACAGGATTAGCTATTTTCTTGGAGGCAACACTCAATCTTGAGAAGTTATGGAAAGTATTCCACAGAAGTCTCTAAAAATAAGATATAAAATAAATCTATTTTGTAATGAATATATTTTACAGTCACTAGAAGTCTAAAAAATAATTTTATAATAAGTTCTGCATGAAAGAATTTGAAACCTTGTAAGCATAGCCTAAAATGAATGGACTGCCCCCATTAAATGGTAGAAATCAGATTTTTCTTTGAAAGTAAAAATGTATTATCGGTGTTAAGTGAGTATCAAATGAAGGATCCTTTATTTTTATCATTTTGGTGGGTTAATCAGAACTGAATTCCATGTACCTGTATTTACATTTTGATAAACAATGGTATAGAATTAACTTCTGATCACCTGTGCTAATATGAAGAATTAGGGGCACAAGCATTTTAAAACAGTAAGTCATCCAAGAAATATATATTTTTTTGCCTTAAAAATATATGGTAAGAGGTGCCTGGGTGGCTCAGTTGGTTAAGCATCTGACTTCGACTCAGGTCATGATTTTACAGTTTGTGAGTTCTAGCCCCACAATGAGCTCCATGCTGACAGCTCAGAGCTTGGAGCCTGCTTTGGATCCTGTCTCCCTTTCTCTCTGCCCCTCCTCCCCTGTTTATGCTCTGTTTCTCTTTCTTTCTCTCTCAAAAATAAATAAACACAAAAAATTTTTAAAAATATATGTGCTAAGACTGTGGACTGTGAGGTGTTTTACTTCCCCACTTCCAAGGGGAATAGAATCATAGGAAGCTTGTGTTTTACCCAACTATATGTTATAAATCATTTGTCATTTCTTAACATGTAGCAGCCAGTGCTGGAAGGAACTGGGTGGGTGCTAGGCAGCAGCAAAAAATGAGTATGGAATGTTAATTTGTTACAGAAAATCCTGCAAAGTACAAATTTACATGCAAATTATACCCAAGTGTTATTTGTGGAATTGGGTCAAACTCCTGAGGATTTCTAACTCCTGAAGGTGAATGCCAGGGCTCAAGGATTTGACAACAAAAAGAGGAAAGGTAGGACTGTATTTCACTTTCTTTTCAAGTAAAATCTATTGTTTCCTCGTCTGTTGTTAATTCCCACTTGAAGTCCTGGCCTTGCCACTTCTTTGGGTCACACTTTCTAGTTTCTTTGAATTAAAACAACTTAATAAATTTTTTTTTAGTGTTTTATTTATTTCTGAGAGAGAGACAGCAGGAGCAGGGGAGGGTCAGAGAGAGAGGGGACACAGAATCCAAAACAGGCTCCAGGCTCTGAGCTAGCTGTCAGCACAGAGCCCAACGTGGGGCTCGAACCCATGAACTGTGATATCATGACCTGAACCAAAGTTGGACGCTTAACCAACTGAGCCACCCAGGCACCTCCAAAAAACTTTTTTTTAATGTTCATTTTTTGAGAGAGAGACAGTGAATACACAAGCATGCGTGCAGAGAGAGAGGCGGGGGGGTGGGGGGGCAGAGAGATAGGGACACACAGAATTCAAAGAAGGCTCCCACTTCAAGCTGTCAGTACAGAGCTTGACATGGGGCTTGAACACATGAACTGTGAGATCATGGCCTGAGCCGAAGTCAGAAGCTCAACCGACTTGAGCCATTAAGAGTACACCCTCAAGTTTGTGAACAAATAAAATGGTAGGATGCTTTTTGGATTTAAATCTTGTAGTGCTTAAGAACTGGCTCTGTGTATCTTCTGTTTCTCTGCTGAATGTGGCAGCTTCTCTTAGGAAGTAGCTTCTTCCTTTCAAAACGGGTTCAGTAATTAGATAAAACAACTGCTTTGGTTTTGCTTCTCCATTTTTTGTAAAGTAAATAAAAGTACCTATTCCGGTTTAACTTCATAATGGAGCTTAATGGATATTGAAACATATGGTTAGTTTTACATGATAGAATTAAGTCACTGATTCAATATTGTTTCCATGGCTCAAGTGAAAAATAGTAGCTGGGATGACGTTTGAAGCCATGTTGACCTAATCAAGACACAATCAGTTCCCTATGCTTATACTTAATATTTCCTAAATTCATATATATTTCATGTGGCCCTAAAATTACTATGTAAATATATAATATATACTAAACCTATTTGTGCTTATTAAAATCATCAGGAGGAGCAAACACTGATTAATATGAAGGGGGGCATGCTGTATGTTAGAAAAGTGGAGTAGAGTAGAGGAAGTTGCTTGTATTAAGCAGATATGTGAGAAGCCAAGCCTCACTACATACGAGCTACATAATCTTAGTCCAGTTCTTTCATTTCTCTGGGCCTCAGTTTTCTCTTTCAATAAACAGGGAGTAGTAACTACCTTGTAGGTGATCATGAAGATTTGAGAAAACATGTGCCAGTATCCAACACATGATACGGATTTGCCCAAATGGAAGTTGCTATCCCTAGTCTTGAGAACAAACACGTAGACTATGATTCCAAACATATTTCACTTTTATTTATTATTATTAATTTTTAATGTTTATTTATTTTAAGAGAGTGAGAGAGCACAAAAACGTGTGAACACAAGTAGAGGGAAGGGCAGAGACAGAGGAGGGGTAATCCTAAGCAGGCACTGTAATGTCAACACAGAGCCCAATGGAGGGCTCGATCCCATGAATGAGATCATGACCTGAACCAAAATTAGTATTCAGACACTTAACTGACTAAGTCACCCAGGCACCCCCATACTTCGTTTTTATAGAAGATGGACAATTTTGTTTTAAACCTTCAGGGTAGCTATGAATGCAAAAAAAATATTAGCAATATATGAGATGGTAAGTCTGGTTATAAGCCTAAAACTAGATCAAGTATAAGAAAAATATGGCAAGAATTTGAAAGGTGACAGTATTAGGGTCAAGGCAGAAAAATAGAAACTGGGTATTTTATTTATTTTTTATTGTTTCAAAGTTTGTCTTACTTATTTTAAGAGAGATTGAGTGCAAATGGGGGAGTGGCAGAGAGAGAGAGAGAATCCCAAGCAGGTTTCCTTCTGTCAGCACAGAGCTGAACATGGAGTTCAGACTCATGAACCTGAGATCATGACTTGAGCTAAAATCTGGAGTCAGGCACTGAACTGACTAAGCCACCCAGGTGCCCCCAGAACCAAAGTATTTTAATAGAGAAAAGTTACTGTGGGGAACAAGTCATGAAAGTGATGAGAGAGCTGAGAAGGCAATCATAGGTCAGTGAGGCAACACTTCAGAGTTTACCAAAAGCAGGAAACTGCTATCGCTCCAGCAGCCAGAGGGAGAAGGAGGCAGAACCAGAGCCTAGGAATGCTGGAGAGAGATGGAGCCATGGTGGAGTTGGAGCCCTGCCTGAGATGTTACACAAAGCAGAGGGAGAAAGGAGAAATGCCCTGGTTTTCCACTTCTCACCCTCCAATCTCCAGTCTCTGTCTCCTCAGTGTTCCATCTTAACTAGGAACCAGTTGTCAAAGAGTCTGGGAAATGTACTTTGCAGGGGTCAGGGCCCTGCAACACACAGTGGAATGGAGGAAAGACGGAATAAATTTGAAGACAAATAGACAAATGACCAGCACAGTGACAGTCACAGTTATTTTCTGAGGAATTGTTGGCATGGCCTGGGATGGAATTACAGGACAGATAGTTTATTGCTTTTGCTCTTCTCCCCTCCTCACCAGCAGAGCCCTCCCTCCTTAGATTTGGTGTAGAAAAGACCTAAGGTAGAGAGTTCTAAAACTCCGATACGACTGGAAGGAGTCTCACAGATACCGCAAGTCAGAGTATCGGTGGTCAGGTCCAGGGCAGAAAGCTATGGCATGAAAAAACACAGGCAAATGCATATTAGCATGTTAGTCCAAGCAGATAGCATATAGATTCTTTGTTGGCAACACAGCAGGAATAAACATCAATAGAACAATCTGCCATAGACTAGAGATGGTGGTGGCTTGCAGCAGGTGGTGAGAAGTGGGCATATTGTGAGGGTGGAGCCAAGAGGACTTACCGATTGGTAGATGTAAATGTGAGAGAAAATGGAAAAAAAGAGACAAGTGAATGATGATGTCCAAGTTTACTGTGAGCAACCATGAGTATAAAGTCACCATTTATCAAAATGGGAAAACTGTGAGAAGAGAGAATTTGTGAAGAATAGCCAGAATTTTTAATCCACTAAATTTTTTTAATCCACTTTTTGTTTTTAAAGGTCCTTTTAAAAACCGCTTTTTTTTTGGGGGGGTAATTTTTTTACATAATACAGGAGGCTCAGGACTGAAACCAGGAAAATCACTAAGTGAAAGTCTGAACATCTAATAGTGAAACCTCATCTTTCTTCGCTTCTTTGATTCTGACAAAGCTGGTAACCAAGATTTACCCACTCCCTGCTCCCCAACCTTCTCCCCAACCCCCTCAAATTAATATGTTACTCTTTGGGATAAATGACTACCTGAAAAGAAAACCTTTGCAGATACAAATAATTAGAGATTTCCTACAGAAATATCTGAGTCCATAATTATTCCAAAGTAATCACTCATAAATCCCAAACTCTGATGTACACTTCCATCATATTGTTAATTTCATACATTATACATGAACAGACAAGGATCACAGACTTCTCTAGACACAGTGTTAGGCCATGAGAGAGATGGGGGGCCAGGAGACCATATCTGCTCTTCAGTCACAGAATTTAGGCAAGAATTATTCTGGGATTGCCCCTGGCACTTGATAAGCATTCTTTCAGAAACACTTGGCATACACTCAGGTTCATAGCAGCAGTATTCATAATAGCTAAAACATGGAAGAAGCTCGCTGTCCATTGATGGATGAATGGATAAGCAAAATGTGGTACATACACACAATGGAATATTAATCAACCTTAAAAAGGAAGGAAATGCCAACATATACTACAATGTAGTATAAATTCCCCCAAATTGTCTTTGAGCAACAATTCACCAAGAAAAAGAACTAGGGGCTGCGTCTGGCTGGCTTAGTCCTTATAGCGCGAGACAATCTTGGGGTTGTAAGTTCCAGCCCCATGTCGGGTGTAGAGATTGCCTAAAGATAAAATCTTTTTTTTTTACATGTATATTTTATCTTTTAGAGAGAGAGAGAGTGCAGGCAAGTGGGGGAGGGGCAGAGAAGAAGAAGACAGGATCAGAAGCAGGCTCCTTGCTGGCAGCAGAGAGCCCAATGTGGGGCTCAAATCCATGAACCATGAGATAATGACCTAAGCTGAAGCCAGGCCTTTAAGTGACTATGCCGCCCAGATGCCCAAAAGTAAAATCTTAAAAAAAAAAAAAAAAAAGAACTCGGCACTAAAATTGGCACAAATGGATGAAATGTATAGAAAGAATATCAGAACAGATGAATAACAGGCACCTTAAAGACGATGTTTAAAATATTATTTTAATAACAATGATCAAGTATAATTTTTATATTTCTTATAAACATAGGTATATTCAATTCAGTGTGTCCAGTTTAAGCAATTCTGTAATTGTAATATTTCACTTATCCTTGTGAGATGCATTTAACCATGTAGCATCTATGAATAGAATAAGAAAGGAGGTCATTGGAAGTCACAGTTGCCAATTACTTATTGTAATAATGAAATTATATTTTTATTTTTTTTTAGATTTGCTGGAGGCTTCTAAGGAAAGAAGCTTCCTCATTTTTTTTAATGTTTATTTTTAAGGGAGAAAGTGAGCATGAGTGGCAGGGGAGGGGTAGAAAGAGAGGGGGACAGAGGATCTGAAGCTGGCTCCTTGCTGACAGCAGAGAGCCCAAGGTGAGGCTCAAAATCACAAACTGCAGTATCAAGACCTGAGCCAAAGTAAGATGCCTAACTGACTGAGCTACCCGGTTGCCTCCTCATTTCTAAAAAAAATTATTTTCAAGAGTGCTGATGCATAGGGGCACATGTACCCCAATGTTCATAGCAGCACTTTCAACAACAGCCAAATCATGGAAAGAGCCTAAATGTCCATCAACCGACCAATGGATCAAGCAGATGTGGATTATCTATACCATGGAATACTATATGGCAATGAGAAAGAATGAAATCTGGCCATGTGTAGTAATGTGGTTGGAACTGGAGGGTATTATGCTAAATGAAATAAGTCAGGCAGAGAAGGACAGATACCATATGTTTTCACTCATATGTGAAGCAGAAGAAACTTAACAGAAGACCATGGGGGAGGAGAAGTGGGAAAAAGTTAGAGAGAGGGATGGAGGCAAACCATAAGAGACTCTTAAAGACTTAGAACAAACTGATGGAGGTGAGGGAGAGAGGAAAGCGGGTGATGGGCATGGAGGAGGGCACTGTTGGGATGACCACTGGGTGTTGTGTGGAAACCAATTTGACAATAAATTATTGTCAAAAAGGAAAAAAGAAGAAATGCAGGAAAAAATAAAATAAAGTATTTATTTTGGGGAGAGGGGCGTTCCCTCCCCAAGTGTCCTTTGGCTTAAATTTTTTTAAACTGTTCTTACTAAAAATGAAATATTGCTGTGGGTAAGAGAAGAGGGAGTACATAGGAATGCTGTACTTTTTGCCAAATTTTTCTGTAAACCTAAAAACTGCTTTAAAATATAAAGTCTAATAGGGTACCTGGATAGCTCAGTTTGTTAAACATCCTACTTTATTTCAGGTCATGGTCTCACATTTCCTGAGTTCTAGCCCCATGCGAAGCTTTGTGCTGCCAGATCAGAGCCTGGAGCCTGCTTCAGATTCTGTGTCTCCCTCTCTCTCTCTTTCTGCCCCTTCCCTGCTCATGCTCTGTCTCTCTCAAGAATAAACCTTAAAAAATAAAAATAATTTTTTAAAATATAAAGTCTAATTGGGATGCCTAGTTGGCTCAATTGGTTAAGCCTCCGAGTCTTGATTTCTGCTCAAGTCATGATTTTCTGGTTTGTGAGTTTGAGCCCCACATTGGGCTCTGTGCTGTCAGTGCAGAACCTACTTCAGATCCCCTGTCTCTCTCTCTCTCTCTGTCCCTCCTCCACTTATGTGCATGCCTTCTCTCTCTCTCTCTCTCTCAATAATATACATTTTATTTTTTATTTTTTTCTAGATCAACAAAAATTTTTAATCTTAGAGTTCTTCCATTGCTTCTCATTTTCTCCTCAGCTAATGTAAATTATTGTCACATTCCTATTGTCCTGTCAGATGCCAATGTCTTTTTTTTTTTTTACAAATAGTTTATTGTCAAATTAGTTTCCACATAACACTCAGTGCTCATCCCCACAAGTTCTCTCTCAATAATATACATTTTAAAAAATCTTCATAAAATAATAAAAATAAAAAATGTAATATAAATTCTAATTAATTTAAGAAATGTTAAATAAAATAACCCTTTAAAAATAGTTTTAGCTTTATAACCCTATGAAAATTTTATGGCAATTTGAGCTTTTTTGTATTGCCTTTCCTATGAAAAATATAAAACTGTATGGAAGGAGAAGATTATAATTGAAGAGATCTTGCAAGTCAAATAAAGCAGTTCATATTCTTGAGAGATTGTGTTCTTGCTAAATCTTCAATATGCAAACCATTCTAATTTACTTTATTCAATAGGATTCATGATGTGCAAATTAGAATTGCAAATCAAATCATGATTTAAATCTATTTGTTGATCATTTAAAAAAGATTAAATTGAAATTTAGAATACATTTAAATATTTGTTACTGCAGTATTGAAATTCTAAAAAGATAATTCTAAATATCTTATTAAATTTCTTAAACGTTTAGTCCTCATTCCAACATTTCTTATGTATTTACAATGACTCTCTGAAATGATAAATATCCATTAACATTAACAGCAGAAGAAAACAAAATCTTACCTTAACAGATTTAATGTGGCTTAACCTAAGGGAGATCTACCTGTTTATCTATCTATCTATCTATCTATCATCTATCTATCTGTCTATCTATCTATCTGTCTATCTATCCATCTATCACCTGCTTATATACAATAAAACAGAAATAGAGAATCAATCATGAAAGAAGGTAAAAAGTGATCATAATAGCGATGGACTTAGTGTGATTGATCATTTAATTTGCCTTTTAACTTCCTGGCAGCCAGTACCAAATCAAACTAGGACCAAACTAAGTCAGATTTCATAACTTTTAGATAGGAAGAAGCATACCCATTCCCTGAGACATATATATCATCTTTCAGGTTTTAAATTCTTATAACAATTTCTGACAGTAGACACAAAGATAAAACATTGCTCATTCGGCAATGAAATGATCTGGTTTTGCTTAATAAAGACCAAATATTTACATCACTATTTGTTATAATAATTTTGGTAAAAACTGGAAATATAATATTAAAACTCAGTGATTTTGCAAGGGGCTAAGTAATTTAGTTCAAGTGTTTCTTCTCAGAATGCAATTTAATCCAAGGTAAAAACATTACCATAGATGATTTCTCAAGAACTACTTCTCTCAACTAAGCTATTGATATGAGTTCACCAGCAGAAAATTCAAATATAAAATCTGAGGAGCACCCAGGAATGCAGATATTCTGTAGCTGATGATGTGTTCTAACTGAGAGTGGGCATGGTAGAACAGAAGATCTTCAAAGCTGCATATAAGTAGTTCATATGACCAGGTATCAGTAGACAAAACCAGTGATTTTCCTTTTCCTTAGGAAGTACATTTGGATTTCCTCTAACACTTGCATAGCTAGTCACTTGCTATCTCAGTGTTCCATACCAGAATACCCACAATGATCATTTTGTCTGAAAAAAACTTCAAAACAAATGTAGACAACCTTCAATAATGTCTCATGGAGGGGTGCCTGGGTGGCTCAGTTGGTTAGGCCTCCGACGTTGGTTCAGGTCATGATCTCACAGTTCACAGGTTTGAGCCTTGTGTCGGGCTCTGTGCTGACACCCTGGAGCCTCGAGCCTGCTTCAGATTCTGTGTCTCCCTCTCTGTCTGCCCCTCCCCCGCTCATGCTCTGTCTCTGTCTCTATCTCAAAAAGTGAATAAAACATTAAAAAAAAAATTAATAATGTCTCATGGAGAATAAAACTGTGAGAGACAGAGCTCAAAAACATCTCAGTTTTATTAGGTATCTGTGGTATATTGAATTTCTCTTGTAACTTTTGAGACACTCCTATGTATATCAGTCATACAATCTTTACAACAATCTTGTGAGGTAGGTATTGTTATCTATATTTTATAAATAACTGTGCCTTTATATAAGGCGCAGACCCATTATATAAACTTATACTTATGCCTAGAAGGGCTTAAAATTGCTCTTTGCATACATATAACTATGTATATGTTGCAAATACCTGTGTATATTTGTATATTTAAGACATATCTTTATTCTTAATTATATTTTGAAGTTTATTTATTTTTGAGAGAGAGAGACTGCCAGCAAGCATGAGTAGGGGAGAGAGAGAGAAGGAGAGAGAAAATCCTAAACAGGATGTGGGGCTCAAACCACGAACCATGAAATCATATTCAAAGCTGAAATGAAGAGTCAGACACTTAACTGACTGAGCCACCTAGGTGACCCTCAGTTATATTTCTAAATTCCCAATAAAGAGACATTGTCTTTAGTTTTTGTTTTTAAATCCTCAACGATATACAGGGAATGTGTCTTTGAAAAAGCAGACATCTAATTATTTAAATTAGTTGACAGTTTAAGGAATAAAAGATTAAACATTATGGTGATAAGCTAGCTATAATATTTTTCTCTTAATACTAACAAGCTCATACATTTTTAAAAATTTTTGTGCATTCAGATGGATAATAAAGAAGGAACTTTGGCTAACCAAAGACAAATTAGTCACTTACTTGCTCAGACACTGAAAGAAAAAGAGACATTGCAAAACAGAAGAAAGGTCAAACTATAAACATAGTTTGGTGAATCCTCAACACACAATGATAATTGAAGCCTGCAGTAGATGAATTCATCTACATGCAATAGTAGAGAACAGAAGAACTCAGAACTGGACTTAGGAGATCTATCATTTTGTGTTCTGATCAAGGAGAAGTTCACACGGGAGATTTATAAGGAGCTTCTGGAAGAACGTTGTGTCAGGGAATCCAACAGAAGAGAAGGTTTCAAGAAAGAGGAAGTGCCAGCTTTGCTGAGAAGCCAAGGAAGATGACAGAAAAACAGCTGATTAATTTAGTTTTATAGGTTAACTCTTGGCCTTAGCAAAAATAGTGGAGTAAGTTGGGAGAATTCATTCTGAAGAAGGTTGAAGATAAAGGAGATGAGGAAGTGAGTCAGCAAGAGTAGATACTTCTAAAGATGTAATGAGGGAAAGAAAGGGTGGAATGGAGAGGTTTTTGTATTCGACTTTGCAGGTGAAGATTAAACACTGACAATGTAGTTGTTAATAGGGTGCTCCAGTATGACTGAAAAGTCAGCTTTTATTCTAGAGTCATGGTAATCATGCAGAAACCTGCTCAGATCTTTGCTGCTTGATAAAATACTACTGTGTTTTTGCAACAAGGGAGTTCTCAAAGGCATCATGGTTCAAATAGGATGGCAGAAACTGCTATATCCTCCCAATATCCATTCTTCCATTAGAATTTCCAGCTGGACATAGGTCTCCCAAAATGAAGACAATTCCCCATTCTTTCTTGCAATTGTATGTGGCCAGGAGAGTAAGTTCCAATCAATGGATATAAATAACAATATCCTGTAAAAGCTTCAGAGGTCCTTCCTTAAGGAAAGGCTTACATGCCCTTTGACCCCATGACTTTTTCCTTCTTCTTGCTGGAGCTGAGGAGCCATCTTGGACCATGAGGTAGCCTTGAGAGTAGAGACCTCAGATGATAGAGTAAAAAACTAGAAGAATCCAAAGTCTGCATTGACTTCACAGGAGAGAGTTCCATGGCAGCCCTATACTACTTGTATCTGGATGTTAAAGCAAAAGGAAAATAAGCATCTGGTTTAAGCCTCTGATATTTTGAAGGCTACTAACATCCTTAGCCAAATCGAAATCTAACTATATATACAAGCACAGCAAGAAAAACCCAGGCTGGAATGAAATGACAAACCATCATTGAGATGAAAATCGATTAGGAGTCATTGAAGAATATTCTATTTAGGAGAAATAATAGTGTTAATTTCAGACCAGGCATCCTGTCCAGGAGTCCTTGATGTTAAGAAGGAAATGGGGATGGAAATGACCATAATAGGGAGAAAATAGCACATGAGGAAATGTGGTCTTATTATTATCCAGTCTCCTTGTATGTCACTGGTCAATCACAGCGGATGATCTTGCAAAACTTTACTTCAAGAGGAAAAGTGAGGCAGGTGATGATTCCTTTTTCCTATTTAACTCTTATTTTATACTTTGTTTAAACCTATTTAACTGTGTACATATATTTTAACTGTACATATATATCTCTAATCTGCTTAACTGTATCTATATACAAACATTATACGTATATATATGCATATAGTTTAATTTGCTTTGTAAAAGTCTGAGTCCATAATTCTACTGTATACAAAAATTATTTTAATGTTTATTTATGAGAGAGAGAGGGAAAGAGAGACAGAGAGCAAATGGGGGAGGGAGAGAGAGAGAGGGAGAGACAGAATTTGAAACAGGCCCAGGCTCTGAGCTGTCATCACAGAGCCCAACGCAGGGTTTGAACCTGTGAACTGTGAGATCATGACCTGAGCCAAAGTTGGAGGCCTATCTGACTGAGCCACCCAGGCGCCCCTCTACTGTTTCTTTTTTTTTAAATAGTAAGGCAAATTGCAAAGTGTGCAGAAAAGATTCTTCTGGTTATCATTATTTCTCTTTCTTTTTTTTAAAAAAACTTCTTTTTAATGTTTGTTTATTTTTGAGAGAGAGACACACACATAGAGTGTGAGCAGGGGAGAGGCAGAGAGAAAGAGAAGATAGAATGAGAAGCAGGCTCCATGCTCTGAGTTGTCAGCACAGAGCCCAACACGGGGCTTGAACCCACGAACCATGAGGTCATGACCTGAGCCGAAGTCGGTCACTTAACCAACTGAGCCACCCAGGCACCCCACTATTTCACTCTTGATTTGAAGAAGTCAAATAAATTTTACAGAAAAAATTCACTTTTGAACTAACTACTTAATCTGTTACCACCCAAAAAAAGCCTGACATAAGCATTGTTGTCTCTTATCATAAGGGACAGGATTTCCATTCCATTTATATGCTCTTTTTTCTTACCAAGGGGTCACTATTATAAACTTACAAACAATGGGCATGAATTTTACCCCACAATGCCGGGAGAAAAGAAATATCACATTCCCTTATTTCCTAAATTGAATGTAATCTGTCCTGAGGTTAGAGGGAAAATTCAACCAAACATTTTTGAAACTCCCTTTCCTGTTTTGGGGAGGTTCTGCACTAATCCTGGCCGTCAGTATTGTCAAAACAGGGTGGTTGTGCTCTTCTTGGTACTCCATCGTTTAGCCCTCTTTGCCATTGCTCTCTTACTTGCAAGATGCTGCTATAGAGCCCCGGAGCCTGCCTCTTGGGCACTAAATTTCCGGCAGGCTCAGAGGTGCATCTCACAGGAAATTTCTCACTGACTTCAGAGTGTGCTTCTCATTGCGTCCTTCTGTGAGGGTCACTACAGGCCTTGATCTCTGCTACCCAGCGGTGGGTTCCTTGTCTTATCTCCAGGTGAAGAAAGCTAAACTTTTCCCAATGTTTGCAAATGTGATCCCTTTTCTCAAATGGACATAAAGAAAGATGATAACCCTAGCTCATTTTTTCTCCTTATTATGGCAGTGTTAATGTAACTCAGAAAGCACATTAACATTTTTTGAGCTTATTCTCAAAAAATATTATTCAAGTCAGGCAGAGAAAGACAAATATCATATGTTTGCACGTATAGGAGGATTAGGAGGAACTTGACGGAGGAACAAGGGGGAGAAGAAGGGCGGAAATGGTGGGGGAAATGGAGAGAGGCAAACCATGAGAGACTCTTGAATGCTGACAAAAACTGAGGACGGATGGATGTGGGGGGGAGGGGGGATGGGCATAGAGGAGGACACTCTTGGGGATGAGCACTGGGTGTTATGTGGAAACTAATTTGACAATAAACTATTTGTAAAAAAAAATATTATTCAAGCAACTGATAAGGAGAATAATTAATTTCACTTCTCTGATCTGAATTTCAGTTCTCTTTCTGCCTCCAGTTTACACGCTAAGTGGCAGTGGAATTGCATCATTACCAGTTGTTTCTTCTCTCTTTAGATTGTCTGAAATTAATTCCATCTGAACACATGAACACATTTTAGCTCTGGTGAGTTTCCTTATGCCAGCTTCTAAATATAAAATTAGTGTAACTGTGTACTAATATGATATGTCTTCAAAATTTTTGCAGATGAATTCAGATGTGACTATCCTTATTTATATAAAAGCAAGTAATAATTTTGAAAATCCTTTCTTATTGACTTGTTTTATGATTCAATTGAAAAAAGTAGAAATCTAACATTAGAATTAAAAGTAACTCCAATCTGATTTATTTATCTATTTTTTAAAATTTTTAATGTTTATTTTTGAGAGAGAGACAGGGAGGCAGAGACTGAGTGGGTGAGGGGCAGATAGAGAGAGACACAGAATCCAAAGTAGGCTCCAGGCTCTGAGCTGTCAGCAGAGAGCCCAACGGAGGGCTCCAACCCATGACCTGCGAGATCATAACCTGAGCGAAGTTGGGTACTTAACCGACTGAGCCACCAAGGTGACTCAATCCTAATCTGATTTAAATTTAATTATGATTCCTTTGACCATTTTAATATTTTTTAATATTACAATTAAGGCAATAAGTATGACATGTGTTCATTACAGCATTAAACATTGGAATGAACAATGGTGAAATGGTTAAGTTTGTTTACAAAAAAAATCTAGATAACTGGTGTAGTATCATACATTCACATATACATATATATCCATATATTTAACTTATGTATATTACCCCCCTCACCTACCATTAGTCTCAAAAAGACAGTGTTTTAGAGTATTTCATTTTCTGATGCACCCTACAGTCTATGGAAGTGGAACTGTAGCTGAGTCACCTTTCAGAATGTTATACTGGTCGGGAGTTTATAACTTTATACTGTGGACAGCTCTGGCTGGAGTGGTCACTCACAGGATGGGACACTGATTCAGAACAGTACCATTATGATTTCCATTTTACAAATGAGCACTCTGAGGCATAGTGATTGAGTAACTTGCCCAGGTTACACACATAGTAAGTTGATGAAGCTGAGATTTGAAACTTTATGTGTATGTATACATATACTTAAAACTTCAAGGAAAAAAAAACATGCAGAGAACATGCACAAAGGGGCAGAGAGAGAGACAGAATCCAAAGCAGGCTCCAGGCTGACAGCACAGAGCCCAGCGCGGGGCTGAACCCACAAACTAAGAGATCGCGACCTGAGCTGAAGTCGGACACCCAACTGACTGAGCCACCCAGGTGCCCCACTGCATTATTATTTCTACTTTGTAAACCACTTATCTTTTAAAAAGAATGTAGAAAAATTTAGAGATAAAAAGATATGATAAATGAGTTTTGCCTCCAAATAATCCAGTGGGAGGGGGGTAGTAGGGTGGGTGAATTTATGGATGACATTAGGTATGACCATAAGTTGTTGATACTGAAGCTGAGAGGTCTATCGTACTATTCTGTTTTTACATGTGATTGACATTTTCCATACTAAAAAAATTGAAAGCAAAAAAATGTCACTGTCATTCTGAGAAGCAATAGAGGTAGGTATTCTTTCACAGTGACATGTATTTACCTGGCATATCATAATAATTATGAGTATTTAGTATTTCACGTGTGAAGGAAAAACACTTTAGGAAACAATGCTGCCATAGATAGCCTCATTGAGGCACCCAGTGTATCATTCAGAAGAGCCACCTCAAATATGAGGCATAAAACAAAATTAATTTTCCATGACAGGCTAAGCTATGCTGCAGTAACAAATCATCCCCAATATCTCAGTGGTGTTTAACTACGAAGTCTATTTCTTATTCTAGAAGTGATCTGTTCATTGGAATCTCTCAAGCACTCAGACTGATAGAGTAGCCGCAGTATCAAGTCTCGCCTACTGCTATGCCCCAGAGACAGCAGGCTCTGGACTATCTTACATTGGTGAGTAAGAAAAAAAAAAAAATCCAGTGTGCAAAGACACATGTTACTTCCCATAGTTCACTTGTCTGAACCAGTCACATGGCCTTATCAACCACAAGGGGGCCCGGAAATACATTGCCATCACATGCCCAGAAGAGAGAATTGGAATTATTCAGCAAAGAGTTCTGACCTCCTCGCTAAGAGAACGTGGTCATTATGTTGAAGCTGTATCATATGAGCCCTCCTAATAACCGTACATTGTTGCCATCCCTAAGACAGTCTCCAGACAGAAGTGCTTATCCATCCTTTTGGGTTCACTCCTAATGACTCATTGAAATGCAATATATTGTAAGCAGTATGCAATGCATTGATTGCATAAGGGCTGTAAAGTAACTGGTTGACTCAATTATGAATTTAGCAATATTTTTAAGGGGTAAGTGTTCCATTTTCCTTTTGGATTATTAAAGCAATACATTCTCATTGTCAAACACTTAGAAAACAAAAAACTAGAAAGAGAGGAAGTCCCTTATAATTTCACCTTTCAAAGATAGCCACAGTTAATATTTTAGTGGATTTCCTTCCAAACTTTTACTATGCATTTTAAGAAACTAGTTCTCATTGTCACCAAAACTATAAACATTTCTTCATTAGTGACATTGCTTCCCACTTCTCCCCCATGGTCTTAACTGTTAAGTTTCTCTTGTTCCACATATGAATGAAAACATATGGTATCTGTCCTTCTCTGCCTGATTTATTTCACTTAGCATAATACCCTCAAGTTCCATCCACATTGCTACACATTTCATTCTTTCTCATTGCCATGTAGTATTCCATGGTATAGATAAACCACATCTGCTTGATCCATTAGTCAGTTGATGGACATTTAGGCTCTTTCCATGATTTGGCTATTGTTGAAAGTGCTGCTATGAACATTGGGGTACATGTGCCCCTATGCATCAGCACTCTTGAAAATAAACTTTTTTTTAGAAATGAGGAGGCAACTCGGTAGCTCAGTCAGTTAGGCATCTGACTTTGGCTCAGGTCTTGATCCTGCAGTTTGTGATTTCGAGCCTCACCTTGGGCTCTCTGCTGTCAGCAAGGAGCCAGCTTCAGATCCTCTGTCCCCCTCTCTTTCTACCCCTCCCCTGCCACTCATTCTCACTTTCTCCCTTAAAAATAAACATTAAAAAAATGAGGAAGCTTCTTTCTTTAGAAGCCTCCAGCTTCATTGCTTGTAACATGGATGTTCTAACATGGTTAGATAGCATTAAATACTAATGGTTAACAGTTCCATATCACTTTCTGTGTTTGGGAGCAATGAAGCTTTAGTTCTAAAATTGTTAATATAACACCAGCCATGAAACAAATGAATAATTGTAATTGTTATCTTTGTTTGCTTCTGGTATTTTCTCCATCCAGACTACTAATGAAAAGGCAACAGCTTTGCAAGTTCATGTTACTGTGGAATTTAAGCCTCTTAAGATCCTTTGGTTACCTTCAAAATAATCAAGGCTTTGGTTACCTTCAAAATAATAAAAACTGCTTATGGTCCAAATATGAACTAGTTAAGTCTAAAGAATAAATTGGCCACATATGTTATAATTGGGATGATTTCCTCAAGTCAAAACTATTTAGTAATAAACTGGGATCTTTAGAGGTTCAATAACACATGGAAGTTTTTCAATAATTATTACTCAAACTTTGCAAGGACTCTTTTCCATTAATATTTTATTTGACATTGCATTCAATGTGCAAATTTCTTCTTCACTTTTATCAGCAAAGGAAATCATAGGAAATTTAATTGACAAAGAAGCTCCACAAACATCTTGTAATTTTATTATATTGTAGCAACCTCTCAACGATTAATGTTTGTCAGTAAAAGTACGACACAGGGGATTGTGAACTTAGGGCAAATTTCATGAATTACCCATCCTTGTTCTCTTTACAACTCCAAGAATAACATACAGCACAGAGGAAAAGTCCATAAACAAATAAATGTGATTCAAAGTACTATTGCATTTGATACGATAAATTTGATACAAAGTACTAAGGCATTCCAGTTTTGGGGACCTTTTTCACTTTCCTTACTGTTATTTCATAATCCTTGTATTCTGGAATATCTCCTTATAATTTCCAGAAGCGAGATTATTAATTTAGGTCACGTCAACATTTTTTGTTATGATTTGACAAATAACTTTCCAAAATCTTTGTCCTAATTTAGATCCCCAACAGGATGAGTGCTCATTCCACTCTACCCTCACCAATGGAGTTAATTCGCATTTTAAACAAATTGGCTAATTAGACCCACTGGAAATATTATCTCATTTGTCACTTCATTATTAATGAGTTTGAATATTAGTAAAACATGTAGTAGGCACTTACAAATTTATTTTGTGAAGTGACCATTCATGTATACAGTTTCCTATTTATCTCTAAGGTTTTAGTGTTTCTTTTTCTATTCTTTATACTCACACTATGTATGTAGATATGTATTATACTACATGAATACTTCTATATAAATACTACTATCCCAAACACTCGTATCCACGAGTCTCTGCTAGTAGATGGTGGTTTCATAAGGGCAATGACTCTTTTTATCGTATATCTGTAAACAACACAACACAGAGTAGAGAAACTGTATACAGTACTTTGTAGAACTACTTACGATTAAGCGAGATAATGTAAGCAAAGCAGCTAATGCAATGTTTGTCACATGGTAGATGGTCAGTAAATTATCTTAAACTATCAACAAAAGGTTTACTGTTGGACTAAAACCACACAATTTCAATTCAGAGTTTAATAAAATCAGAGAAAGAGAACCAAGATTCAGTATTTTTGAAAGAGCACGAACAACATATTGCTTGTTGCAAAGTGCAGATTTAGAATTTGAACCTATTCTCAAATCCTTCACCATTAAGTCACATCTGATTGAAATGCTCCTTAGCTACTACACCTCTTGAAATTTTGGAAAGACCATTATGAATTACCGGTAAAACTTTCTGGAAACAGATGGGATTCTCCCCACACACATGATCTCCTTTCCCTTCACTTAAATTTATAGGAAACTTGTAAAAATAGTAAAGCTCACAAGCACAAACAAACATCACATGAGCAGCACTTATTTCTCCAGTTGGTTAGCTTTTGTTCTTAGGCGCGGGGATGCAGCTGTGCCTACGGTCACTGCTAGAAAAGCAGAACTAACGCAACGAGAGGGAAGGCCAGCAGCGTTGGGAAAAGGCAGTCAGCTGGAGGGCTTTAAGCTCGGGGATGCGTGGGAGCTTTCTTGTTGCCGCCGAGAGAAACACGGGGGTGGCAATATGAGCGTGAAGTAAAACGGCTTTCCGGGAGGAGAGCGGCGCGGGAAGCAGGACTGGTTCGCTGCCTGGCAGGCGGGCGTGAGCAGTACAGGCCAGTGCGCCGCGCCGGCTCCGCCGAGGCTGCAGGGGTGGGGGCGGGGGAAGCTGCGTGTAGGTCAACCAAGGGCAAAGGAAGCCGGACACTGACGCAGGTCGCCTCCCGATTCCGGCTCCCAGGCGTCTACTGGGACACCCAGTCTCCGTGTAAAGCGGGTCTTAAAGCTGCCTCATCACCGCAGAGCCCTCCCAGGCACTTCCGGTAAGAATCTCGGCACCCAAGGCTCAGACCCCGCAGAGCCTCGCGCAGGCGCCTCGGGACTTGGCGGAGGCCGCGGACTCGGAGGGAGGGGGTATGTGTGTCGAAGGAAAGCCTCTTCTGCGCCTGCGCTGTCTGCTCTTCTTCCCCCCCCACCCCCCCCAACAGGTCCGGGGGAAAACAAACCCTGGGCGGACGTAGCGCACCCCCGGGACTCCCTGCCAGGGTCGCTCTTCGCTCTTCTGCGCCGCGTCGCGTCCCCAGAGAGCTCCTCAGGGTTGTGGGGGAGGTAAGAGCCCCCCAGTAACAGGCATCTAGGCCTCCCCTCACCCCTGTTGCACCCACGGAGGGGGCGGGGTGGCCGCTGGATCCGCCGACCTGAGCGCCGGGTCTCCTTTTTCTGCTAGGGCCGAGCCTGGGCCCCCGACTTGTTCTCTTTCGAAGTCTCTTGAGTTGGCCAGGGAATCACGACCCTCAAACCTCGCGTCTCCTCGGTAGAGCCTGGCGGGCTAGGAGGGCAATCTCGGCGGCTTTTCGCCGGGTCCCACCCACCCGGACCGTCCGGAGTGCTCGAGGCTGCCGTGGGAGCGTCCTGGGTGTAGGGAGAAGCGCCCGCAGGGCTGCCCGTCCCGCCAGGGAGCAGGGAAGGGGGCTGTGCTTGCAAGAAGGGACTGTAGTTTCCGCGGAGAGGTAGCCTCTGCGTTGGGAGGACTAGGCTTCATAAGAATCTGTCATCGCCGCTGCTCTTTTGCAAACCCCATTCTCGCACCGATGCATTTTCTCATCATTTTAGATCAGAAGGATGCGGTAGTGTTCCTTTCCTCTACCTTTTCTTTGGCACCTCTGAAGAATTCTAAAAGATGGCCTAACTTTGAAACTATTAACTTACTTGTTTTACTGTGATAACAAATTATTGCAGACTGAGTGTTCTTGTTAGTTTGACTCCCATGGAAACCATCGCATATATATGCTAAATTCATCTTTTCATTTAACAAAATAAGGCAATTTGTTGGTTGAATTAGTTTCCTTAATTTATTATTTTGCGCTTGTTGCTTTTGAATTGGCAGAAGTGCAATGGTTTGATCCAGTAAAACTGAATATAATTTTCACCCAGTTTCTCCCCTGGATGTTAAACTGCATGCTTAGTGTCACAAAAAATCTTAAATATAATGAAGATTAGAGAAAATCAGTTATAATTCCATTTAAAGTGAATCAACCATAGTTAATATTTTGACTTTTTATCTCCCAGTGTTTTTTTCTCATGGCATTTTCTTAATTAAGATGATGAGATTTTATATATAGTGGGATTGCCTGCTTTTCTTGCTTAAAAATGTTTAAGTATTTCCTCGGGTTTTTAAAAAAACTTAATAAGTATCTTTATGATGCTTGATTACACAAGTAATACATGAGTGAACTGTCCTTTGGAACATTGCAGATAAAGAGCTCAGTTCCCATTTAATTATCACCCCAATTATAATGTTACATAATATGATGGTATCACAGTTTTTTAACCCCGTGGGTCTCAGGATCCCTTACTAACTTAAAGGTTATTGAGGACTAAAGGGTTTTTGTTCTTTAATGCAGTATTTCACTATTTTAGAAATTAAAATAGAGAAAATTTTTTTTAAATGTCCATTAAAAACCCTTTATATGTTGAATTAAAGAGTATTTTTGAAAAATAGATTTTTTTAAAAAATGTAGTGAGAAGGGTGGCATTGTTTTATAGTTTTGTAGATCACTAATGTCTTCCTCTATAGAAGACCGCTGGATTCTCAGATTTGCTTCTCTCTTCACTCTCATGTGCTATTTTGTACACTGAGCATATTAAGAAAGCCCAGCTTTGCATACATAGGTGTTTGGAAAAGGAAGGACCTCACAGACCCCCTGAAAAGATCTTGGGTCTTCCAGAGATCCTTAGACCAGTTTGAAGAAGCGGATTTAACTATTCTTAGGTTAATGAGCTGTTAGGTTCTTTGAAATTTTGCACTATTATAAACTTTGCAACATTGAAAGTTCTTTGTAATGTGTTCTGCACACAAGTGCTAATGTGTCTCTAGAAGTAGAATTACTTTTGATGCCTGCATAATTCTTTTTTGTGTCCTAATGTTGGGTTTAGATGGTTTCAGTTAATGATTTGGTAGAATATCTTTGCATATTTTCAGTGGCTTTGGAATATTTTAAATTTTTAAAAAGAGAGTTGTTACATCAAATGCTAGGAATCTTTTTGAGGCTATTGATACGTATTCTCACTGTTCTTCTGAGAGGGTATACTAGTTTACTTCTGGTCAGCAGTATCTGAGATGCTTGTTTTGTCACACCCTTACCAACATTGAGCACGTTTATCATTCTTTTTAATAATTTTTAAAGTTTATTTATTTATTTATTTATTTTGAGAGAGAGAGTGTGTGAGCAAGCAAGCACAGTGGAAGCGCAGAGAGGGAGATAGAGAATCACAAGCAGGCTCTGCACCACTGGCACAGAGCCTGACACAGGGCTCAGACTCACGAACTGCAAGATCATGGCCTGAGCTGAAATCAAGAGTGGGATGCTTAACCAACTGAGCCACCCAGGTGCCCTTGATCCCTTACATTATTAAAAGGAATTATGAGACTCTGGATCTTGGGGTCTTGAGTTTGAGCTTCATGTTGGGTGTAGATATCACTAAAAACATGATGTTCTGATTTAGTAGGCAACAAATGATATATGTTCTAATTCAGATTATTTTTGAAAGTACAGATTGTGCTTTGAATATTTTTTCATAATCTTACTAGTTGTATCTGCCCACTTATAATCCAGTGTCAATGTGTTGTTTTTCTAAAGAATTTTTTTTTTAAGTTTATTTATTTTGAAAGAGAGCTGGGGAAAGGCAGAAAGAGGGAGAGAGAGAATCCCAAGCAGGCTCTGCACCTGACCTGGGACTGTAACCCACAAAACGGGAGATCATGATCTGAGTCAAAATCAAGAGTTGGATGCTTAACTGATTGAGCTACCAGGCACCCCCTAACAGATTTAAAAAAAAAAAATGTATTTATTTTTTGAGAAAACACAAGTTGGGGAGGGGCAGAGAGAGAGGGACAGAAGATCTGAAGCAGGCTCTGCGCTGACAGGCTGACAGCAATGAGCCTGGTGTGGGGCTCCAACTCACAAACCCGTGAGATCATGACCTGAGCTGAAGTTGGACGCTTAACCAACTGAGCCACCCAGGCACCCCTTTGTTATCTTTTTTATATGGTAAGGATATGCACTATAAGTTTTTAGGAAAGGAACAAAATTATCTTTTTTGCTGTTTACAAAAGCAGTACATTTTTGTAAAAAAAAAAAAAAGTAAGATACAGGTATGTATTATGCATTATCTCTAGAGATATATAATGTAGATGTGAAAGGCATGCATTATGACAGATACCATTATTAACAGTTTGGTATTTGCCCCTCTATATTTTTTTTCTTGTGCCTTTGCTAATACTTTTTTTTTTTTTTAAACAACTTATTTGTAAAAATGGGTTTGTACTGTGCATGACATTTTATAATTTGATTTTTAGTCATTTAACATTATATATTGGGTATTTTCCTATAGAAGGTGCATATAACTCTGGGCAAAGTTTTATCCAGAGTGGCTTTAAGAACACTAATTGTGATCTTTAGTTATCTGATGTCAGGCTCCTGTCCTCTTCTATATTCTTTTCCTAGGTGATCTCATCCATTAACAGTTATGTGCTGCCAGTTCCCAAATCTTTTATCTCTCTCAGACTTCTCTCCTGCATTCCAGATCCTTATATTCAACTGCCTATTGGACATCTCCCCGAGGATGTTCTCAAGGTACTTTAAACAACAGTCCAAACGTGAATTCATTTTTTTCCTTAGTCCTGCCCTTCTTTGTATTGCCTGTCTTAGTCAGTGGTACCCTGTCTACCCAGTCACCCATGATGGAAACCTGGCAGTAATCCTAGCTTTCTCCTTTGCTTTCACTCTCCAGAATTTCCCATTCTTTGGCCACTTTACCATTGATCTCCTTTCCATCTGCCCTACACTATGTCAGCTCAGGCCCTCATCATCTCTCATCTTAATTGTTTTAGGAGTCTCCTTACTATTAGTTTTGTTGGTTTTCTGATTAATTGTCCATGTTGTTGGCATTTTTTTTTTTAATCATCAAGAGATTTTTGAAAACCAGTTTTGTAAAGTAAATATTGTAAATATTTGATTGTAAATCTGAGACTACACAAATGGTCAGGTAAGTAAAGATATTACCTAAAACAGGTTGTCAATATGTACACATAATAAACTTTAGAGTAGGAAATATATCTTCCTTTTGTGTCTTTTTACTCTACATGGTAGATTATTGGCACAATTGAAATGGGAAGTATGCAGCTTCAGATGTCACGGTAAAAGGTTTTAGGTACAATATTTGCATTATATCTTTTATAAATTGTTGGATTCTATTATTATTATTATTTAATTGTCTTAACCTTTTTTGTACCTTTTTAGGTACCTCAGATGACATAATGCTTAGTAGTACATTGTTATACTGATAGAAATATTCTGTAAATATTTAATGAATTCCATAATTTTTTAGAAAAATTCTGTTTTTTTCCTAATGAGAGACTATTTCTAGGCCTTCTAGTTCCTGTGCTTTATTTTTTTAATATGTCCTATATTCAGAATTCCTTTACTACTTAAAAATTTTTTTTTAATGTTTATTTTTGAGGGGGAGAGAAAGAGATACTGAGCACGAGTGGGGGAGGGACAGAGAGACAAACAGAGACAGAGAGACAGAGGATCTGAAACAGGCTCCAGACTATGAGCTGTCAGCACAAAGCCTGATGTGGGGCTTGAACTCCCAAACAACCAGAACATGACCTGAGCCAAAGTCGGACCCTTAACTGACTGAGCCATGCAAGTGCCCCTTAAATATTTTTTTTAATGTTTGTTTTTGAGAGAGAGAGAGAAAGAGAGAGAGGGAGAGAATGAGCAGGGGAAGGGTAGAGAGAGAGGGAGACACAGAATCTGAAGCAGGCTCTAGTCTCCAAGCTGTCAGCACAGAGCCTGACGCAGGGCTCGAACCCATGAACCATGAGGTCATGACCTGAGCAGAAGTCAGACAGTTAAGTGACTGAACCACCCAGGCGGCCCAACGAATGCCCTCCATTCTAAATAATTTTTTAAAATTTGGAAACATTGAGGTTTATTCTTTGTGCCATAAAGTTCTGTAGGTACTGACAAATGCTTGATTTCTTTTATTCAACACTATAGTATCATACAAAATAGTTTTACCACCCTAAAAAATCCACTGTGCTTTACTGGTTCAACTGCCTCCCACTCAAACCACTAGCAATCACTGATGTGTTTATCCTCTTTGTAGTTTTACCTTTTCCAGAATGTCAGACAGTTAGAATCATACAACATGTAGATATTTTAAGACTGGCTTCTTTCATATAACAATACATATTTAAGATTCATCCATGTCTTTTTGTGGCTTGTTAGCTTATTTCTTTGTATCACTGAGTACTGTTGCATTGCATGGATATATCACAGTTTATAAACTTCACATCTAAATTAGGGTAAATACCTAGTAGTATGATTGCTGGATCATATGGTAAGACTATGTTTAGTTTTTGTAAAAGACCAGCTGTTTTTCAGAGTGGCTGTACCATTTTGTATTCCCATCAGGAATAAATGAGAGTTCCTGCTAAATAGCGTCCTTGCAGCATTTGATATTGTCAGTTTTTTGGATTTTAGCCATTGTAATTGATGTAAAATGGTATCTCATTGTTTTAATCTGTAGTCCCTAAAGAGAAATAATGTTGAGAATTTTATCATATGTATATTTACTAACTGTGTATCTTCTTTGGTGAGGTGTCCTTTTGGAACTTTTGTCCCTTTAATTGGATTGTTTGTTTTCTAATTATTTAATTTTAGGAGTTTTTTGGAGACTTTGGATAGAAGTCCTTTATCAGGTGTGTTTTGCAAATATTATCTCCCAGGATGTGGCTTGTCCTCTCATTCTCTTAACAGTGTCTTTTTCAGAGCATATGTTTTTTAATTTTAAAAAAGTCCAACTTCATCAGTTTTTTTAATGGATCATGCCATTGTTATATTTAAAAACTTACCACCAAATGCAAGGCTATGGAGATTTTTCTCCTATGTTTTCTTCAAAAGTGTTATAATATCACATTTTACATTTAGGTCTGTTGTCTTTTTTAAGTATGTTCTTGTGTAAGGTGTAAGGCCCATATCTAAGTTCGTATTTTTGGGATGGGATGTCCTATTTTTGGGATGTCCAGTTTTCTTAGCACCACTTATTGAAAAGACTGGTCTTTCTCCTTTAAATTGCCTTTGCCCTTTTGTCAAAGATAATTTGACTGTATTTGTGTGGGTTTATTTCCAGACTCTGTTCTTTTACTTTTTATATTTTTTAACGTTCATTTATTTTTGAGACAGAAGCAGA
Organism: Hyaena hyaena; assembly: GCF_003009895.1. Lineage (NCBI taxonomy): Eukaryota > Metazoa > Chordata > Mammalia > Carnivora > Hyaenidae > Hyaena > Hyaena hyaena. The sequence goes on along the minus strand of NW_024080930.1, from coordinate 71,190 downwards.
GCGTGAGCGGGGGAGGGTCAGAGGGAGAGGGAGACTATGAATGTGAAGCAGGCTCCAGGCTCTGAGCTGTCAGCACAGAACCCGATATGGGGCCCCAGCCCACGAACCATGAGATCATGACCTGAGCCCAAGTCAGACGCCTAACTGACTGAGCCACTGAGGCGCCCTCTGGGCTCTCTATTCTTTTGCATTGATCTATGTTTCTATCTTTTTTTTTTTTTTGCCAGTACTATATTGCCTTGATTACTATAGGCTGATAGGTCTTAAAATCAGAGAGAGTGAGTTGTCCAAATTTATTCTTCTTTGTCAGCATTATGTTGCCTATTCTAGGTCCTTCCTTTCTGTATACACATTAGAATTCTGAGTTTCCTGAGTCTTACAAAATAGCTTGTTGAGATCTTGATTGGGATTACATTGAATCCAGAGATCAGGCTGAGAAGAACTGACACCTTAACAATATGGAGTGTACCAGTTCTTGAACATGGAATGTATCTTCATTTATTTAGATCTTCTTTGATTTTTTTCATTCATATTTTGTAGCTTTCCAACATATGAGTCCTGTACATATCTTGTTAAATTTATACCTAAGTATTTATTCTTTTGATCTGCTATTGTAAATGGTAGTTTTTAAAATTCCAAATTCCAGTTGTTCCTTGCTTATATATAGGAATGCATTTGATTTTTGTATATTAACCTTGTAGCCAACATCCTTGTTGTATTCACTACACTGGGAGGGGTCAGTTTTGGGGGATTTTCTACACTGAAAATCATGTCATTGCAAATAGAGACAGTTGTAGTTCTTCCTTTCCAAATGGTGTATCTTTTATTTCCTTTTCTTATTGCACTTTCAGTACTGTGTTGAATAGGAGCTGTGAAAGAAGAAATCTTTTCTTGATCCCAATCTTTGATTGAAAAGCATCTAGTTTCTCATCATAATGTATATAATATTAGCTGTAGGTATTTTGTAGCTATTCTTCATAAAATTGAAGAAATTTCTTTCTGCTCATAACTTACTGAGGGTTTTTTATCATAAGTAGATGTTTTGTCAAATGCTTTTTTTCCCTTTTTGTATCCATAAATATCATTATATGATAGTTCTTTCATTTGTTAATGTAGTAGATTATATTGATTAATTTTCAAAGGTTGAACCAGCCTTGGCATACCTGGATAAATTCCATTTGGTTGTTGTGTATAATTCTTTTTATACATTGTTGGATTCTACTTGCTAATATTTTGTTGATGATTTTTATGTCTGTGTTCATGAGCAATACTGATGTGTAGTTTTCTTGTAGTATCTCTTTTGGTTTTGGTATCAGGTTAATACTGGCCTAATATAATGAAGTAGGAAGGGTTCCCTCTGCTTCCTTTTTCTAAAAGAGATTGTGAAGAATTGGTATCATTTCTTCCTTAAATATTTGGTAAAATTCACCAGTGAAGCCAGCTGAATCTGGTGATTTGTGGAAGGTTGCTAATTATTGATTCAGTTTCATTAATAGATACAGGGCTGTTTGGGTTATCTGTTTCTCTTTGTGTGAGCTTTGGTAGCTTGTGTCTTCTAAGGAAATGGTTCATTTCATCAAATTATCAAGTTTGTAGGCATAGAGTTGTTAATAATATTTCCTTATTTTCCTTTAAGTTCATATTATCAGTAATTATGTTCCCTCTTTCATTTCTGCTATTGGTAATTTGTGTTTCTCTTTTTTCTTTCTTTCTTTTTTCTTTTTTCTTTTTCTTTTTTTTTAAATGTTTTATTTATTTCTAGGAGAGAGAGAGAGAGAGAGAGACAGCGTGAGCAGGGGAGGGTCAGAGAGAGAGGGAGTCACAGACTGAAACAGGCTCCAGGCTCTGAGCTGGCAGTCAGCACAGAGCCCGACGCGGGGACTGAACCCACGAACCGCGAGATCATGACCCAAGCGAAAGTCGGACGCTTAACCGACTAAGCCACCCAGGCGCCCCATCTTTTTTCTTTTTTAAATTTGAGACAGAGAGAGTGTGTTTGTGAACAGGGGAGAGGGGCAGAGTGAGAGAGAGAATCTTAGGCAGGCTTCATGCTTGGCACGGAGACCAATGTAGGACCCGATCCATGACTGAACCAGAATTAAGAGTTGGATGCTCAACCCACTGAGCCACCCAGGTGCTCCTCTCTTTTCTTGATTAGCCTAATTTATCAGTTTTACTCTCTTTTTTCAAAGAAAGGAGTTTTTGGTTTCAGTGATTTCTTTTTCTATTTCTCTATTAGCTTTTCTGTTTTTAATCCCATTGGTTTCTGTTCTGATCTTTGTTATCTTTGTTTCTACTTGTTTTGCTCTTCTTACTCTCCTTTTTCTAGCTTCCCAAGGTGGAAGCTTAGATGATTGAATTTTAGATCTTTTTTAAAACATATGCACTTAAGTTATAAATGCCTCTCTATGCACTGCTTTAACTGCATCCAACAAGTTTCACTTGAATTTTTAAGATTTTTGCCATCAATTTTCATGATCGCTTCCCCCCTCCATATGTTCCTTATTTATGGCTTCCTGTTCCTGTGTCATAGATGCATTGCTATTTTTCTGAGAATATTAGTTTCTTTGAAGTTTTCTTCTGTTTCCTGCATTTCCTTTTTTTTTTTAAAATATTTTTATTTCTAGGAGAGAGAGAGCATGAGCAGGGGAGGGTCAGAGAGAGAGGGAGATACAGACTCTGAAATAGGCTCCAGGCTCTGAGCTGGCAATCAGCACAGAGCCCAACGCGGGTCTCGAACCCACGTACCACGAGATCATGACCTAAGCGAAAGTCAGACGCTTAACCAACTAAGCCACCCAGGCGCCCCTCCTGCATTTCCTTTTATTCCAAGTTTCTTTTGTTTGTTTTGGTGTGTGTTTTTTTGTATTATTGTATATGTATGATATAACCACAATTTAAAAATAAAAGAAGTAATGTGCTTTGTTAAATTGGGATGACATGCCATTATTATTGAAAATTGTTCTAAAGTTTACCTCTTGCCAGAATAATTATTTTTCTTTTAAGGTGACCTTTTCCGAAGAGTGCTCTACCTTTGGAGTGCTAAAGTTTAACTATAGAGTGGGCACCCCTGCATTTCTCTTTATTTAAATTGCTTGGTGTACTTGGTTACCTGTGTCTGTTGAGTTGTATTTTTCATCAATTCTAGAAAAATTCCTGCCATTATCTTTTTAAGCATCCTTGTTGTGTGTTATCCGTCTTCCTTAGAGGTCTCCATTCTTATGATGGACGACTTCTGCCATCCATGTCTCTTTCCCTGTTATATTTCCCTCTTCCTTGGCTTTCTGGACTGCCTTGTAGGTAATTTGTTCAGGTAGGTTTTCTAGTTTATTCATTTTTCTCTTAAGCGGTGTCTCGTCTTTTTAACTCATCTTTAAAGTGCCTTTTTTTTTCTGGATCAAGTGTTTTCAGTTCATGATACTATCATAAATGGTTCTTGTAAAACCATCTTATTTGTTTGTTGTCTTTTATCCTTTACTTCCCATTCTTATTCTTCACCCCAGGCAACTGTTCAGATGTGCTTAACAATGTATATCTTTTTGTTTGTATGTATTTTTGCAAAATTTGTATTGTTTAAAAAAGTAACATTATGGAACAGATTGGAATTTTTTTTTTTTTTTTTAGGAAAGGTCATTTACCAAAGACAGTAACGGTATGGAACAGATTGGAATTTTTTTTTTTTTTTTTTTAGAAAAGGTCATTTGCCAAAGAACATTGCGGTAGAGTGTTCCACCTTCTGGATTTAGCTGATTGCTTTGTTTTGATATCATCTAAATTGTCCGTCTATGCTTGGATTTCCCGTAAAGATGTGGTTAGTTCTAAAAGCTTGGTTAGATTCAGTTTCACTTTTTGGGGGCAGGAATACATCATATGTGATACTGCATCTTCCACATGACACACATAATGTTTGGTTCTTCTACATTTATTGATAGTGAAATTGATCCCTGAAAGTCAGATGTGGTTGTCTGTTCCCACCATTATAAAGTACTCTAATCTTTCATCTAACACTTTAACATCCATTGATAGCCATTACCTAGTCTGTTAATTGCATTAAGGATTGCCAGGAGATGATTTAAAAAATTTTAATATCCACCTGCATTTATTAACTGGGATTTTTTTCTAAAGAACTTTCCCTCAGCCACTACTTTGTTATCCTAAAGTTACATTTTGTTAATAAAGGAGAGGATAAATAATTGGCTTTTTTCCCTTAATGTATCAACTTTCAGAGTAATGAGTTCTTGCCCTGGCATCCCTCTAATGTGTGGCGTTATTTGTTTTTCTTTTTAGTATCATTATGATCTCTTGTTTTTTTTTCTTTTTAATCTATTTGATTTGTGTTCAGTCCTTTACAGCCTTCATTAATTTGATGTTTGGGTGTCCTATTTAAGACGGTAGGAGCCCCTTTGATTAGGCTCCTGTGTCCTTTTGATTTTATCCTTTTAGTCACTGATAGATTTCTTTAAGGTGTCTTAGACTTACATGGTGAAGTTCTTGACACAGATCAGAGGTTTATCTGCTTTATTCATAAAACTAGCTTTTCATTTTTCTATATTTCTCTTATATGTTCATTTTCTATTTTTAAACTCCTGTTCTTAGCTTATTAATCAGTCTTTCTTCTATTCTAATATAAACATCTAAAGCTGTATTTGAAGTATTGCTTTTGCTGAATCCCAGAAGTTTTTATGTGCAGTATTTTTATTTGTAAGTAGTATATATTTTATATTACTGCATCATATATTATTTGATATAAAGATCTTATAACTATTTTTAGCTTTCAGTTATGAATGCTTCTTTGATTATGTACCTTAAGCAACTCATGTTATTTAGATAAGTGTTTTAAAATTTTCAATAGTATATGTATGTTATGTTGTTAGAGTTGGTTTTCATGTAATTTTGTATATAGAGAGGCACTGTCCCCAACTAAATTGTAGATATCTCAAAGGAATTTATTTGTGTCTGTATCCTGACTATGTTTCTTGGTATTGAGTAGATGGCATAATATTTTTATGTTAGAGAATTAAATGAACTCTCATGACTCTTCTTTTCTAGGCATAAAGAATTAAATTCTGAATAAGCTATAAGTAGGATGGACAGTTATTTTAAAGCAGCAGTCAGTGACTTGGACAGACTTCTAGATGATTTTGAACAGAATCCAGGTTTGTTGGTTTTTAATTTTTGTTACTAATGGAATTTTTAAATGACCATGCATCAGTTATCTCAGATGTAGAGTACTCCTAGCAAAATTTGGTTTCAGTTTTGGTCATAAGGCTATATTCTGTAAGGAGTTCATGTTTTATTATAACACATTAGTTTATTCTTATACTGAATAGAACCGATAGCCAGAAATAGAAGTAAGGAAATTGGTTTCCTCTACGGATACAAATTTAACTAAAAGACCTTCAGAATCAACATATGAGCCAGCTAAAAGCATCTTGAAAACTTTACATAAATTGGTATTTCATTACAATGAGAGTATGTGTTTTACTCACTTTGTTATTTTTTATAATAATATTTTATAAAGACCAACCCCATTTTTTAAAAGTCTGTTTATTTATTTTGAGAGAGAAAGCACAAGTAGGGAGGGACAGAGAGAGAGAGAAAATCCTAAGCAGGCTTTGGACACTGTTAGTGTGGAGACCAATGCAGGGCTTCAACACACAAACCTTGAGATCATGACCTGAGCGGAAGTCAGACGCTTAACTTACTGAGCCACCCAGGCGCCTGTTTTACTTGTTTTAGAATGAAGACTAGGAAACTGGAGAAAGAACCAAGAAGTTACATTGTTTTTCAGCTCTTCAGTATGGTTTTTATAGTGCATCTGAGTTATTCTGGGTTGTGGGTTTTTTGTTTTTTTTTTTGGTGTTTCTTTAAAGTTTATTTATTTTGAGAGAGAGAGAGAGAGAGAGAGAGAGGAGATTGAGACAAAAGAGGCATGAATGAGGGAGGGGCAGAGAGAGAGGGAGAATCCAAAGCAGGCTCCACACTGTCAGCACAGAGCCTGATGTAGGGCTTGACATGGGGCTCAGTCTCATGAACTATGAGATCACGACCCACTGAAATCAAGAGTTGGTCGCTTAACCAAGTGAGCCACTTAGGCGCCACACAACTGAGTTATTTTGAAGGGAATTTCTTTAAAAAATTTTTTTTAATGTTTATTTATTTTTGATAAAGAGAGAGAGACACACAGCGCAAGTGGGACAAAGAATCTGAATCAGGTTCCAGCTTCCAAGCTGTCATCCCAGAGCCTGATGCAGAGCTTGAACTCAGGAACTGTGGAATCATGACCTGAGCTGAAGTCCAACGCCTAGCCGACTGAGCCACCCAGTTGCCCCTATTTTGAATGGAATTTCTATCACATTGTGACATCTGCATTGAAAAGTAAAAACTCCCAAGTAGTTTAAATAAAGTAATTTTGGAGGTGGAGTGCCTGGCTGGCTCAATCATAGCGTGTAACTCTTGATCTCAGAATTTGAGCCCCACATTGGGTATAGAGATTACTCAAAAATAAAAAAATTCTTCAAAAAATAATTTTGGAGGTTGTTATATAATTGGTGAGAGAGTATTCTACCTCTGGTCTAAATAAAAGTTCAGTTTAGAAGTCTTAGAAAATGTAACATCTTTGTGATAATTTTAATTTGACTCTCCTGAATAACATTGTATCTCTCTTTTAATTAGATGAACAAGATTATCTCCAAGATGCACAAAATGTGTATGATTCTAACCCCTGTTCAGTTTCTTCAGAGTTGGCTTCCTCACAGCTAACTTCACTGATACCAAAGGATCAACAATGCATTAATTGTTGTGCGTCATCAGAAACATGCTTTGAAACAAATCAGATTTCCCTGAACAAAACACTTGAGGGACTAACTTCTATACAAAATGAAAAAAATGTAACAGGACTTGATCTCCTTTCTTCTGTGGATGGTGGCACTTCAGATGAAATGCAGCCTCTGTATATGGGACGATGTAGTAAACCTGTCTGTGATCTGATAAGTGATATGGGTAACTTAGTTCACGTAACAAATAGTGAAGAAGATATTAAACAATTATTGCCAGATGATTTTAAGTCTAGTGCAGTTTCTTTGATTGGATTGGATTTATCTTCACTGTCAGAAACTCTTCATGCTTCTTCAACAGACCGTGATGATGATACTCTCAGAGACGAACAGAATGATGTCAACTCAGAATTACAAAATAGAGAAATTAGTGGAGCTGAAGAATTGGGTATAAAAGTAGATACAACACCTTCAGATTCACATAATTACAGTAGAAAAGAGGATTTAAAGGTTGAAAAGATCTCTAATCAGTTAGAATCAGTTGTTGATTTTAACATGCCATCTGCTTTGACTCAACAAAGTTCTAAAATGTTTGATACCAAAGGCAGCCTACAACATGAGAACCAGCCATGTGAATTACTCAATGCTGATAGTTGTTTGGGAGAGGAGAAAGTAGATGTGGCAGTTGTAGCTGCAACAGAATGTGTAAAAGAAGGAGACTGTACAAATGCTGTGACCTGCAGTGTTCCAAAAAATGAAGATTTATACTTAAACGATTCAAATTCAAAAGATGAAAATTTAAAATTACCTGACTTTTCCTCTCAGGAAGATAAGACTGCTATATTTATAAAACAGTCTGCAAAAGAAGACTCAAGAAATGTAGATCTTAAAGATAATAAAGATGTAACCCAAGATTCCTCTCCAGATTTACAGGTTTCAGATGAAGAGATATATTCCTCATTGACCTGTCTTCCAGTACCTGGGTCTTTGTGTGGATCATTAATTGAAAGTAAAGTGCATGGTAATTGTTTATCACAGAATGAATATAAAGGTAACATACAAGCCACAGTGACAGTGCATGAAGAAATAGAGAAGAATGTTATCCTAGGTGGAGAACCGTTGAAGGAGACTGATCATTTGAAACAGGAAGAATGTGAAAACATAATTGAAAAGGTGGAAGATAGAAAGATAGAGTCCAACCAGTTGGTGATCAGAGTTGAATCTTTGGATCACCCTGGTAACACAAATTCTGCAGCTACAGAATCTCAGATGGAGCTTTCTGGTGCTAATGCCCCAGAGTTTCCTGATGATTGTGAAGGTCTCCCTTTTGCAAGCAATGATATCAATGGGCAAGACTTAGATTACTTTAATATTGATGAAGGCATGAAAAGTGGCGCACTAATTAGTGATGCTGAACTTGATGCCTTTCTGACTGAACAGTATCTTCAGACTAGTAACATAAAATCATTTGAAGAAAATGTGAATGACTCAAAATCGCAAATGAATCAGATAGATGTGAAAGGCCTAGATGATGGAAATATCAATAATATATATTTCAATGCTGAGACAGGAGCTATTGGGGGAAGTCTTGATGTCAGTATGATTTGTGAAACCGTTGATAAACAAAATACAACAGAAAATGGTGGCCTTTCTTTAGGGGAAAAAAGTACAATTCCAAATGAACAAGGGTTATCTAACAGTAAATCTGAGCTTACGAATGAATTATCAGTCTCTGATATTAATAGTCAATCTGTTCATGTTGGAGGTGCTAGACCTAAGCAGTTGTTTAGCATTCCTTCAAGACCAAGAACTTCAAAGGAGCCAGGTAAACCTGATGTTCCAAATATCCCTGAAAGTGAACCCAGCACAGCAAATACGATTGTTCCAACTATTTGTACTACCGATTATACAACTGATCCTCAGATTAGCTTCAACTCTAATTACATTGATATAGAAAGTAATTTTGAAGGTGGATCCACTTTTATAACTGCAAGTGAAGAATCTCTACCTGTAAACACTTGCAAAGAAGGCCTGGTTTTGGGCTTAAAACAACCTACTTGGGTTCCTGATTCAGAAGCTCCAAACTGTATGAACTGCCAAGTCAAATTTACTTTTACGAAACGGCGACACCACTGTCGAGCATGTGGGAAAGTAAGTTATAAAAATCTTTGTTTTTTATTCTTTTGAAACATTTTTTTAACGTTTATTTATTTTGAAAGTGTGTGCGTGTCTGAGCAAGGGAGGGGGAGGGATAGAGAGAGAGGAGAGAAAGAGAGAATCCCAAGCAGGCTCCATGCTGTCATCATAGCGCCTGACTTGGGGCTTGATCCAATAAACTGTAAGCACATGACCTGAGCCAAAACCAGGAGTCGGACACATGACCGACTGAGGCACTCGTATTCTTTTGAGACATTTAAAATGAAATTTAATGTGGCAAAACTGATTAATAGATGATTTAAAGTTTTAGTTTAAAATCATTATTTTTCACCTACATGGAGATATATAAAGCACTGTCATAGATTGCTTGAGGGTGAATAAGTATCATGTTGTCATGAGGATTGCATACTGGGAAATGAGGAATACTAATTACTAATTTTTATGAAATCTAAAGAATATGTGTCTTTATCTCTCTAACGTTAACGCTTGAGATGTCCCAAATTCATTTATATCCCCCTGTGTCTTTGAATATTTAATTCCAAAACCATTTTTGCAGTTAGTATATAGTCTATATCTAGGGAAACACTGGGAGAAAGAAAAGCAAATTGGTTGCCACACGGCTCAGAATGCTGAAGCTGGCCTTGTTTGCCTTCCGATAGTCTTGACTATAAACTCTTAAGGGTTGACTATAGAAATAACATTGCATTTTTAAAAAATTTTTATTTATTTTTATTCATTTATTTTTATTTTATTTATTTTAGAGAGAAAGACAGTGAGCGGGAGAGAAGGGCAGAGGGGGGAGAGAATCCCACACAGCTCTGTGTTCAGCATAGACCCCAGCATGGGGCTTGATTCCATGACTCTGGGATTAAGACCTGAGCCAAAATCAGGAGTTGGATGTTCAGACGACTGAGCTACCTAGGCACCCCAACATTGCATTTTTTATTCAGCATTGATTTTCAGTATTGTTGGTCTCAGATCACTCCTCCTTTCCTTTAGAAAAATAGTAATACTCTACCTTTAAAAATTACCTTTAAAGGACCATAGAAAGCTTTTTAAATTGTAAACTTATTCATTAAAGAAAATTTTTGTTCCTTTACAATGAATAAAATTGATTTAAAGGAACTCCCTTTGTGAGAGATACAATTTTATTATTATTTAAAAATTTTTTAAAGTTTTATTATTTTTGAGAGAGAGAGACAGAGCATGAGTGGGAAGGGGCAGAGAAAGAGAGAGAGACAGAATCCAAAGCAGGCTCCAGGCTCTGAGCCATCAGCACAGAGTCTGATGCAGAGCTCAAACTCGTGAACCATGAGATCATGGCATGAGCCGAAGTCGATGCTTAACTGACTGAGCCACCCAGGCGCCCCAGAGATATGATTTTAAATTGCCGAAGCCTCATTGAAGTAAATAAAATAATTATTTTAATAACTACCTATGATTATGGTGATTAGAAAAATTATTTTTATCATCAAAAAATGGTGTTTGGTTAATTAAATTTTGGGCCTCTTTTCCATTACCTCCTGTAGGTATAAACATGCTTTACACAAAATCAAATTTGATATTTTATTATTTATAGGTCTTTTGTGGTGTCTGTTGTAATAGGAAGTGTAAACTGCAATATCTAGAAAAGGAAGCAAGAGTGTGTATAGTCTGCTTTGAGACTATAAGTAAAGGTGAGTATTAAGTTGACATATTTTCTTCCAGTAACTCAATATATCTTAAAAACAATTGGATTGTGACAAAGATAAACTTCTTTATTTTCTTAAGGCGAGGACCTAGTGTTGACTTATCTGGCTTAGGTGGGCCATCCCACGGCTTGGTTTCCCTTCTTTTTGTTCTACTCTCACAATTAATACTACCAGTCCGGAAAGGAAGCAGTTTCTGGAGTGGCAGTTCATTAACTTTTAACAGGTACCAAGTCCCTAAATGCTGCATTTCATCTGCCTATTTGTTTTGTCATCATCATTGTCATCATTATCATCTTAATCTAAACATTTATAGAATAGTTATCAATGAATACTATTTAGTGGTATACATTAGTCGCATAAGACAAGATAATTGTTCCCATCTTTTAGAAAATTGTAATCTAAGATGGGAATAAAAAAATAAGATAGTAATATTTATGATTTTATAAATTCATAGAACTGTCACAGTATTGGCAAATTTTTGTCTCATATGTTTTTTCCCTTCTCAATTTTAGAATTTTGTTTGTATGAATTTCCCACTGTTTTTGGCTCCCTAGCTTAGCTACCATTATCAGCAATAGTCTTGGTAGTCTTATTTGTGTTCTTACAGTGTGTGTGTGTGTTTTCTATTGTGTTTTTTTCCCCTCAAATACACATTTTCTCTTTTGAGTAATTCTTGGAATTTTCAAAGATTTTTTGACAGCTTAATTCCCAGCAAATATGACTTGAGACTTTTTGCTTCCAGGCCTGTACACTAGCTTAGGTACTGCTTCCTGTTAGCCAGGAGAATAAATACTTGATAATAATTTGTTTTTCTCTTTTGAATGAAGCTAAAATTTTTCACCAGTTCTCCAAAAAGCTCTGATGTGAGTCTATTAGCCTGAGGTAAGCTACTTTACTCCCTGTTTTTGCCCCCTGCTCTGGAAGATAATAGAGTGTAAACTTTTTATATTTCCATATTACCAACATTGTTTATGAAGAGGTTAGTTTAAGACTATATAGTTGTTTTGTTTTTTTCCCATGCTGTTTCAGTAGCCCAGAAGACTGCTGGTGCTGGTGGCCAGACAACCTGCTAGAATTCAGGAATATGAGAGGAAACTCCCACATAATTTCTCTTCCTACTTGGAAAAAAAATAAAACAGCCACGAAGATTTGAAACATTATTTGAGTTGACAGGTTAGAGTTTCAGGTGAACGTTCAAACATTTTGACTGTAAGTTTCTAAGAGAAGAGAAGATACAGTCATTAAAAAAACTCAGTAGTATTTTTGGATCATGCTTTGGTTTCTTAAAGAAAATATCTTGGAATGAATTTAGTTATCTAGTTATCTGTCTTATTTATTCTGTATGATATCTTCTAGAATGTCTTTTCACTTATAGTTCTATTTAACATTAATTTGTACACCACAAGAAAACAAATAAAAGTTATTTTAAAAAAAAAAAATTTTTTTTTAATGTTTTATTTATTTCTAGGAGAGAGAGAGACAGCGTGAGCAGGGGAGGGTCAGAGAGAGAGGGAGTCACAGACTGAAACAGGCTCCAGGCTCTGAGCTGGCAGTCAGCACAGAGCCCGACGCGAGGCTTGAACCCATGAACCACGAGATCATGACCTAAGCGAAAGTCGGACGCTTAACCGACTAAGCCACTCAGGTGCCCCAATAAAAGTTATTTTAATATCAGCTTTAGGGTTGAAGATGGTAGATGTGATCATTTAAAATAATGTTATTAAATAAGATGGGAAGGATGGCTTAAGGGTTGTGAGACAAATTCCATGAAGGATTAGAAGAAAAGATAATTTAAATAGAGATTATGGATAATGAAGAAACTGCTGAGACTGTGTAAGTTTCAAGGACTCCTGCAAGTGAGTGCCATTAGGTAGATTTGGAGCAAGTTGGACATTACTCAAAACCCAGAGTAGGTGTTCGGATTTTTATTTGGTGAGAGGAAGCTGTTTCATGAGAGTGCTATCGTTCCCTGGCCTTTGAAGAAGATTACTTTAGCAGTGGCAACGTATCTAACAAGATTGGTCTGGAGAAATGCTGAAGGGAGAGCTACCAGTACCTGTTTTACGTTATTTGGATAAAAAATCATTCACTGATATTCAAGCATTATTTTACATTTTGGAATTCCAGCTGTGAAAGAATATATTTCTTGTTCTCATGGAGCTTCTGATCTCATGGAGCTTAGGAATGTGGGGAGAGATGGATAGTTAGGATAGAGAATATCAGATGGTGATAATATCCTAAATGAAAATAAAAGATTATAAGAGGGATAGACAGTACCAGATTGGTAACAAGAAGTAGTATTTTTTAATTGTGGGCAGAATAAGGCTTTATGATATGACATGAGAGCAGAGACTTAAAGTGAGAGCATAAAGCTGTGTGAGTACTTGTGGGAAGAACATTCCAGGCAGAGAGAATAAGAGCAAAGACTCTAGGCTAGGAGAGTCCTTTTTTGACTTGTTGAAGAACAAGGAGGCCTGGGGCTGGATCATAATGAGCAAGTGGGATTGTAGTGAGAGAGGAGGTGGGAGCCAAGTGGGAAGACAGAGGAGGTAGGGGTGTAGATTCTGTAGGGTCTTGTTAGCCACCGTAACAACTGACATTTTTCACTCCGGTTGGGAACCAGTTAAAAGATTTTAAACAGAGGAATGATGTGATATGATTTATGTCAAAAGGATCACACTGAACCATGTTGAGACTGTAGGGGTACAAGGACAAAAGCCAAGATACTCATTAAATAGCAGTTATTTTCTTTAGTAGCTCTCAAACATGCCAAATAGAATATTGAGATAACTAATTAGTAACTTACACTGAAGTAGGATGCTGTCAGCTGGAGTAGGGTCATTATCTTTGCTCAGTGCCACTTTCTTTTCTTGCTTAGCCATTGCTTTCTTTCTCCTCACAACTTGAAAAATAGATAATTTATCATAATTTACTTTGATGTTCAAAAATATTTTAATATTTTTCCCCTTTATAGCTCAGGCATTTGAAAGGATGATGAGTCCAACTGGTTCTAATCTTAAATCTAATCATTCTGATGAATGTGCCAACATCCAGCCGCTTCAGGAGACTCAAGCATCCAGTATACCTTCACCTACAACTTTACCGATCTCAGCACTTAAACAACCAAGTGTTGAAGGTAATTAGAAGAAAGTGCTGTGTCTTATTAGACTACAGATAACTTTTTATAGAATTTTTCTTTTTTTTTAAATGTTTTATTTATTTCTGAGAGAGACAGAGACGGCATGAGCAGGGGAGGGTCACAGAGAGAGAGACACAGAATCTGAAGCAGGCTCCAGGCTCTTGAACTAGCTGTCAGCACAGAGCCTGATGCGGGGCTCGAACCCACAAACTATGAGATCATGACCTGAGCTGAAGTCGGATGCTTAGCTGACCGAGCCACTCAGGCGCCCCTTTAATGGAATTTTTCTAGTTTGATAGGGTCTAGTGAAGAGAGAGAGACCAGACTAGATACCAGAAGGAATTTAGTACAGGGAACTGGTAGGTATATGTGTTGCTGAAAGAGCAAAAAGGGCATGCTCAGGTGACTCAGAGATTACTAACTGCAGGAAGCAACTACTGCCCCTGGGCTTGGAGTAATGAATGGTGAGACACAGTATTCTAGAAGAGTGCAGTACCAGAAGGTGTTTGGTTCTCAGACCTGGGATTCAGGGCTTGGGGTACGATGTGGCTGGTATTGCGATTTTGGGGGAGTACCAAGTGGCAAATTCTGGAACCATCAAGGGGCTTCATACAGCTGGTATTAGCTGAGCGAAGGAGCATTCCAGGCTTGGTTTTAGGAGTACTGAAAATCACAGGGCACGTACCTGTTTCTGGTGGTAGTGCTGCTGTAAGGATCCTAGCAGGAACTGGAAACAGAATTCCTTCCCTTCCCATCTTTCCCACCAGTATTATTGGCAGAACATGATCAAAGCCAACCAGCAAGAGGGTCTGGGTGTTGCACTTTCTAGACTTCAGCCTGGCATCAAAGAGCACCTTATATAGAAGGGTGGGCTTGGGTTTGAGAGACAAGTAAATAACTGGCACATCTCCCTTTCTTTAAAAATCACTTTTTAAATGTATATTTTACCATAATAAAAATGTTTTTAAAATCTATTTAAAAATCTTCGAGCTCTCTGCTCTTTTTTACAGTCTTTTGTAGTTTAGAGCCTTTAATAAAGCCTGTGTACCTTTTTAAAATGTTTATTTTTGAGAGAGAGAGGGAGGGAGGGAGGGAGAATAGTTGGGGAGGGACAGAGAGAGAGAGGGAGACACAAAATCTGAAGCAGCTCCAGTCTCCGAGCTGCCAGCACAGAGCCTAAAGCAGAGCTCAAACTCATGAACCATGAGATCATGACCTGAGCTGAATTGGACTCTCAACCAACTGAGCCACCCAGGTGACCCAGCTCGTGTGCGTTTTTAAATGTAAACTATTAGTTTCTAATTTTCTAGAACATAAGTGTTAATGTCAGTTAAAGGCAGATTCAGATACTTCTGGTAATTATTTTGAATTTCAGTTTATCTCTCTCTTTTTAAAAAATTTTAAGTATACTTTTTAAAACATTTTTTTGAAAGTGTATTTATTTTTGGGAGAGAGAGAGACAGAGCACTAGCCGGGGGGGCGGGGGGGAGAGAGAGAGAATCTGAAGCAGGCTCTAGGTTTGAGCTGTCAGCACAGAGCCTGACACGAGGCTCAAACTCACAAACCCTGAGATCATGACCTGAGCAGAAGTTGGGTGCTTAACTGACTGAGCCACCCGGGCACCCCTTAGCTTATCTCTTAATATAGCTATTTTCCACCTGTCATTAATACTTAAATAAGAAGATTCAGGACATACGGTTCTATGGTATAGCTCTAAAACGAATAAATATGCTTTAAAATATTTACATATTCTCTTATATTGATATCCTAAATTATTAAATTATAAAGTATTGCAAATATATGAAAGATACCTTATTTAAAATTTTTTAAATGTTTATTGTTGAGAGAGAGAGAGAGAGAGAGAGTGTGAGCAGGGAAGGGGCAGAGAGAGAGGGAGACACCTCTCTAGGCTCCAGGTTCCAAGCATTCAGCACAGAGCCTGGCACGGGGCTCGAACTCACAAACCCTGAGATCAATACCTGAGCCCAAGTCGGATGCTTAACTGACTTGAGCCCCCCTGGTGCCCCAAAAGATACCTTATTTAGGTATCTGTCCATAATGCAAAAATTGTATGTGATGCCAGTTTTCTCAGTGTTATCTGTCTTATATTCTGGAAGGTAGATGTCAGTCCTTTGATTTTTATATTGTTCTAAACCCATCTGGCAGCTTTTTTCGTAACTTCCATCTGTGGATGCTTTGTAATAAAAGAGAACATATATTTATGCTGATATCTAGTTATTTCCTCCAAATTTGGGATGAAAATATTAATAAATATCAGTAAATTTCAGTATCCACATTTTAAGAACAAAAATTATTATGCTTTTGTTAAGTAAATTTAAAAATAGGAAATGACCTCTGATGCAAAAGTGATCTTGTTTTCTTTTTTAGACTTTTTATACTTCTGCTTTTCCCATGTTTTTCTTTGCTTATCTGCCATGTTCCAGCCTACTCCATTTTTCTACCTTGTGCTGTGGTCTTCAGATTTTATCCAGCCTTCACTTACTACTCAGAAACTTATCCTTAGTAATACAGGCTTTAAGTCTGCTCCCAGTGTCTTAAATATATAACCTCTCCTATCCACTCTTTTTCTGAGTATGTAATTCCCAGTGTTACTCCTGCCTTTTTTATGAATTAGGGAAAGACTTCCATTCTGGGTAGATGAATCAAAAGGTCATTTTCTCTAGATCTTTGCAGTCCTGAGAAGGCACGTCTTGCCAGTGGATAGCAGAAAGCTTTTGAAAACACTTCCCAACTGATTTAGTATTAAATCATTGTAATATTACCAAATTCAACTGCTTTACTTTATAAACTGATTCTAGGATTATGCTCCAAAGAACAGAAGAGAGTATGGTTCGCAGATGGTATACTGCCCAATGGTGAAGTTGCAGATACAACAAAATTATCCTCTGGAAGTAAAAGATGTTCTGAAGACTTTAGTCCTCTCTTGCCTGATATGCCCATGGTAAGGAATCTAAAGAATTACTTGTTGACTTAATAAGATTTTATTTTAAGTATATTCTATAGGATGATTATTACAGTACTTCTTTTTTTTAATGCTGTGAGCTTCCTAAAGTGAGAAATATATGATGTGGTGAATATATATTAGATTTTAACTTTTTTAAAAACCTGTATTTATTTTGAGAGAGACAGAGAAAGAGAGCATGCATGTGAGAGGGAAGGGCAGAGAGAGAGGGAGAGAGAGAATCCTCAGCAGGTCCGCCCTGTCAGTGCAGAGCCCAACATGGGGCTCCGTCTTACAAGCTGTGAGATCATGACCTGAGTGGAAATCAAGAGCCAGACGCTTAACTGACTCAGCCACCCGTCACCCCAGATTTTACCTTTTTAAATGTCAGTTTAAGGTAATGATTTCCAGACTTTTTGGTCAGACTCTTTTATGCTCTTAAAAGTTGCTTAGACTTTCAAAGAGCTGTATATTATGTGGGTTTTATACTTAGTGATAATCTTGGTATTAAAATTGTGAAAAAATATAAAAATTAATTTAAAAATAAAATTGTCATATTAATAGAAATAATATTTTTATAGACAAATTTCAAAACAATAGTTTAGTGAGAGGAATGACATTTTTACCTTTTTGTAAAATTCTTTCATGTCTGTCTTGATGAAGGATTCTCGCATCTGCTTCTACATTCAGTCTGTTATGTTGTTTTTGGTTAAATTATATGAAGAAAATTCTAGGACCTCACTGACTCCCTGAAAGGATCTTGAGGACCTCAGAGGTCCTTGAATCCCATTTTTAAAAATATTTTTTCTAATCTTTATTTATTTTTGAGAGAAAGAATGACAGAATGCAAGTAGGGGAGGAACAGAGAGAGGGGCACACACACAGAATCGGAAGCAGGCTCTAGTCTCTGAGCTGTCAGCACAGAGCTTGATGTGGGGCTCAAACCCACAAACTGTGAGATCATGACCTGAGCTGATGTTGGATGCGTAACCAAACCACCCAGGCACCCCACTGACTCACATTTTAAGAACCACTGGTGTAACAAGAGAACTGAGATTTAGTAATTTAATTTAGATTAATATTTGTTTAATGATTTTCATACATTTAGTAAAGTATCTGATAGTGGTATTTATGTTTGCATTTAAACAAATATGCTAGGTGTTAAATAAAAGATAGGTAATAAGGAATCCCAGCCCACTAAGAACTCTCATTGTAAGGTAGCAAAATATTGATAGAAATGAGTATTAATACATCAAGTAGGAATACGTTTACTCGGTAAATGAATTTATTGAGCATCTACTCTGTGCCAGTTAACTGATTTTTCCTGGGTATAGACAAGATTATGTATCCTACTCTGTTTAAGTTCACATAGCATATAAACATAGGCTTTTCGTCAGAGTTCGTAAGCTAGAATTTACAAATAGGCATAATTACCGAAAGTATATTTCTTAGCTAGCACCTACCCTCAACTGATATTTCAACAAAATAAAAGTTCTAAACAGGCTAATAAGTTTTACTTGAGTTCATAACCGGTTCTCATTTAATAATGACTCAGCTTTGGCCAGTTTAAAAGGAAAAGGGCTTTACTGAAGCCAGCTTGAAGTGTTGTTTATTGGTGGTCACTGTTGAGGAGTATACCTACCACTCGGCTTCCTAACCACTCTCTTCACTGCTTTACCTGTGGATCCCTCCCTTGCTCCCCTCCCCACACCCAAGGCTTTTTGGCAGTTGTCAGGAGAGCTGGGATGAACTAAATTTGAGTAGTGTGTGATATGGTACAGGATCTTGAAGTTCTTCTTGCTTCCTTTTTCTAGTCTATAAAATTAAACTCATTAATACCTACCCAAGTATATGATATAATAAAGTTAAACCTTACTCTTCTGAATTTAAAGAAGCTAAGGTAGTATTTCTTGGCAGATTTGGTTTCTGAAGAACGTCAGAGCCCATTTTGGTTTTATTTATTCTTATTTAAAAGGTATCTTTGACTATAGGGCTCAACATTCACAGTTGAACAGAGACTATGAACTGTTTTTTTTTTTTTTTTTTTTTTTTTTTTTTTTAATTCTGTATTTTACAGACAGTAAACACAGTGGATCATGCCCATTCTACTGCAGTGGAAGAAGCAAACAATGAGATAGGAGATATTACAAGAAGTGACATAATTCGGAGTTCTATTTCTCAGGTTCCATCTGTGGAAAAACTGCCTATAAACACGGGAACTGAGGTGTTACCTACTTCTTGTTCTTCTATACTAAATGATGATGTTTTTGCAGAAACTGAGGGACCACCTAGTCCTACTGATGTCTTAGTTCATAGCAATTTACCTGTTGCTAGTACTTCGGATTTTAGGTTACTGTGTGATATTGACAAGAATGTTTGCAATAAGATTAGTCTTCTACCTAATGAAGAGGACAGTTTGCCCCCTCTTCTGGTTGCATCTGGAGAAAAGGGATCAGGTAGGATAGCAGTTATTTAAATTTTACAAAGTTTTTTTTTTTTTTTTGGAAAGAATGTACTGGTGAATTTTGTGATCTATGAAATGCGCTTTTTAGGTTTAAACAGTTTGGTTGAAATATGTACTATGGCTTGGTATCTTTAGTTTACAAAAAGTCTTATTATGTGAAAACATATTGCAAAAAGATCTGAACTTTTGAGTTGAATGGATATGATTCATTTATCACATCTTGAGTTCCTAATTTAGAATGAGGCAAAAGTTTAGTTCAACAGGGAAACTCCATAACTTTAAATCCTGAAAATATTTCCATTGTGTTAGGGTTCTGACTCCATATTATTTTTTTCCACTGCCCCGGCCACCCTCTCCCACCTCCATATCATTTTTCTTTAAAGGAGTATAGTGCCCAAAGAAGAGAGTGTTAGGACAATAAAGCTAGGGATTTTAGTTCCTCATCTGCTACCTAATACATCTATGACTTGAAGGATGTTATTTAATCTCTTTGGGCTTCAGTTTCCTGTGTAAAAGAAGAGAACCTATAATGATGTCTAAGGTGCTTTTCAAGCTGGAGTTTCTGTGGCTAGTTCCCCAGGATGCATCCTGTAACCCTACGCATATGCTGCATCCTGCAACATGAAATGATTATGATCTATGCATGATAATATAGGGGTATAAAGCGTAGGATCTCTATTCTGTCAGTAGGAGCTATTTCATGAACCTGCCTATAGTGGCAGAAATACCTTAAGTCCTATACTTTGCTTGTTTTTCTATTATCAAGATCTTTTTTGACACTTGGTCACCAACATAGGGCATATGGCAGCAAGCAGTATGTACAATTTGAGTCATAAAGTTGTATTTTCAAGGGTTGTAAATTTCAGAATTTTAAATGGAGTGGCTGGCAGTCTGGAATCCACTTTACAAAAATGTTTGTTTTAAAATTGCATAAATAATCTGTTTAATCAACATATTTACATATATATTACATACATAATATGTCAGAGATATTAATATAGCATTAATATCTCTATGTAAATAGAAAAGTAAGAATAAATACATAATAGTTGTCCAGGGCATTGACTGATTTTTATGAAATGGGTTTGCTTTTGTTACTCAATTTGATCAAGCCATTGACGGATTTCTAAATGTGTTTTCTTTACTTATTGCAAGCATATTTAACAGGAGGTTATATTCTAACGAATATGTTACTTTCATGATTTAGTGCCTGTAATAGAAGAACACCCATCTCACCAGCAAATCATTTTGCTTCTTGAAGGCAAAAGTTTTCATCCTGTTACATTTATCTTAAATGCTAATCTACTTGTGAATGTCAACTTAGTATTTTGTAAGTAATGATTAATCTTTCTTTGCCTTAATTGGTATGCAGGATTTCTGAAATTAATTAATTGAATTTTGACTGGCAACTATGAAAAGTAAGCAGCATTGGATATTGAATTTTTAGCTAAATAGGAATATAGATTTTTCAAATTTATATTCAGTGGAACTTGAAATGAAAGCTTAAAGATTTCTTCTAATGTCTTTCAGTCAAGTCTTAGGTTAAAGTTATGGGCTCCTAGCTGAGCTGTACTTTGATGCTCATGATATAATTGTGTTTCATACAGCTTTTAGATCAATTGAAATTTGGTAATTAAATAAAAATCTTGATTTAGTGGCAGTAAAGACAATTTTACAATGACATGTGACCTAAATAAAAATAAGGAAGAAAATAATCCTCAGTGCTTAACAATTCATCTCTCAGCTCTTCTTTCTCTGAAATAAATTTGATTGATTCATTCCCACTACATTTCGGCATATTAATGAATCTTTTATTTTATTTTTATTTTAGTGTTATTTATTAATTGATTCCATAAGATAATCTTTCATCCTTTCTTTTACATTAATCTTATACAATTTAAAGTTTTTTGTGAGGAGAACTTTGGGAAAACAAGGAATTTGAAAAGTTGTGCTTCATACAGAGGACAACTACATTAGTTTCTGTGGTTAAAAGAAGTTGACATTTATAGTTGTATGCTTTTATCACTTCTTAAGATTCCTCAGACAAGTATTGGTACTTCTCAACCAATGGATTGCATGGCTTGGGACAGGCAGAAATTATTATTCTATTACTGTGTTTGCCAAATGAAGATACTGTTCCAACGGACATCTTCAAACTATTTATCACCATCTATAAGGATGCTCTAAAAGGTATAGCATTTTATTTTGAACTCTTCTGGGGATGGATACATTAATTAAGGGCATTTATGCTTTTAGCTAGGCTAACTGTCCTAAAGATTTATTTTGTGCAGAGATTGCTGCTCTCTTAAAAGATCATAGTCATAATTTCCAGGCTCCTTCAATCTAGCATTTTATGTAATTAGTGTCTTTACACAGATTTTTTTTAATTAAAAAAAATGGAAATATATTTGCCTTCTTCATTTTTTAAATATATATATCTGTATTGTTTTCTTAATATCTGTGTAGGATTGGGGGAGATAACAGTTTTCACTTGGTCATGCAGTAAAGAGAAAAATTTAAAACCACCTATGGTTAGAGACATTTTCAAATTTTTGTTCATAATTCTCAGTCTCTGGGAATAACTGAGCTTTGTAGACACAAATTATTCAATTGATGATGCTTCAAGAGTGAAAATAAGAAAAAAAAAAGTACATTGCTTTTATTTAAGAAAGTTTATACTGCAACATTCAAACGTAGAATGCCTCTCAGAACAACTTAAAAATCTTTTTATTAATGGTTTTATTTCTAGGAAAATACATAGAAAACTTGGACAATATTACTTTTACTGAGAGTTTTCTCAGTAGCAAGGATCATGGAGGATTTCTGTTTATTACACCTACTTTTCAGAAACTTGATGATCTCCTACTACCAAGCAGTCCTTTTCTTTGTGGAATTCTTATCCAGAAGCTAGAGATTCCCTGGGCAAAGGTTTTTCCTATGCGTTTAATGTTGAGATTGGGTGCAGAATATAAAGGTAAGTTTAAGTTAAATCATATAGGTTCATATGTACTAAATGTAAAATAAGAATTTCAGTGATATCATTAAAATCAATTTTTTAATGGATTTAAGTGGACTACTTTTGTTTTGATATATTTTTAAAATTCTAAAACAGCCTTTCTCTACTACCAAATGAACTGTGTAGACAACCTTGGTATATCATGAAGTTTTAGATGTTTATAACTACATTAGCTTACCTTAAAAACAATTTTTTAAAAAATTTCAGAACAAAACATAGAAAACATTGAAAAGTTTTCCTACAAACATGTACTGTAAGGAGTACATTTTATTATGTTTCCTACATTTTAAGAAGGTAAATGATTTCCTTTCTACATTTGTGTACATCATAAAACCAAACATGAAAGGTTATAAAATAATGGTCTGGGTGTATATATATGGTTATTTCTAAGTTGAAATAATTTCTAGTGTTAAACTTTTTGAATTCCCACCCTTCATCCCTGACTGTTTTCAAGATATAATTTATTTATTGCGTGTAAAGTATATCTAATGAAATTTTAGGCATTTGACTCTAATTTAATTAAAATAAGTATTTTCTTGGGAGGAAAATTAAATGTAGGGGGTTTATAAAATTTATAAAATATTTCAACATGGGTAATCCATTGAGATGTAAATCTCCCACTTTGGCAAATTTATTAAGCTCTGGTTTTGGGGGGAGGTCTTTACCATGTAGTATTTAAATATGTGATGTTATTCTATAAAAAATAACAATTTCATTTCAGGTTTTTTATTGTATAAACTACAGAGCTTAAGAAATTTAATTCTGTGTTAACTATTTCATGCATTCAGCCTCATATTTTGTCTCTGATATAAATATTTGAATGCTATTTTTATGAAAAGCTAGGGCAGTATATAATCTTCAGTCATTATGGACATAAGTTTGGCCAGTGTTCTGGTTAGTATCACTTCTAGACACTAAATCTGTTTTTCTCACACTCAAAGAAGGGAAATCATGGGGCAACTTGTGGGACTTCTCAAAAGATCACAGGAGTTGAAGCTGTAAAGCTTTGATAGCTGTTAGTAATGCTGAGGATAAAAATCACAAGTTATACAGGTTTTTCCACCTATCGGAAAGTAGAACATTCCTATAAAACCTTTTTAAAGCCAAAATGGCATAAAGAGACCATCCCCATTTCATAGGCACAAAAATCTGTTTCATAGGGAAAACAGGAAGTAATGTAGGTCTTTTGTAAAAGCAAAGTGGTATTAAAGCAAACCTGGATGAGGGGGATACCTGTACATAGCAGTTAATTAGTCTTAGCTGTTTTCTGAGTTCTTTATGTAGTGCTGGATTTTAGATATACTCGCATTTTAGTGTTATTGGTGCCCATGCTTCCTGAGGCATGAACTTGGAAGTATGATGTGTGTATGTGTGTGTTTGTTAGAGAAAATGGATGTATGGAAAATTTAATGAAAAGTTAGAGTTCCAAGATTAAAGTAATGGTCTGAAAGTAGTAATTTTCAAATGAGAATTATCTACACTTTTGCATTGAGACCATTTGTTTGGATTATCATTCAGTGTTGGATTAGATGATTTATGTGATCCCTTTATAACTCTGACAGAACAGTGTCTTTTGAAATAAGCCATAATCTTTTGAAAATAGTTTCAAATAAAATTACTTCAAGTTGTAAAGAATGCTTCCTCATTCATAAAAGATGGAGTAAAAAGTCCTCATTTATCTTAATTGTATCACTTATCATTTTAATGTGTTTTACCACTAATGTCTGTGTCTTTTTCCAGTCTGTACCCTCTGTCCTCTAAATAACTTAGTTGTCCTTTTAAAAACTAAAAAATATGTTTGTAATAGCAAAGGTGTGAGTTACTCTGACTTAAATTTTAAAAATAGATAATGTCAGATAATGTGTGTTTTCTTAGAATTTTAAGGAAGCATATTTGTATGAGAGGTATGAGAGAGGTTTGTTTATTTATGACCTAGGCTGAGAACTGCAGGTTAAATGTTTTCTGCCTTTTATCATTATAGAAATGTCTTACCTTCCTTTTCTTCCAGAAGCCCTGCTGCATTGCCAACCAAACACCTTTTCCTTTTTGATGAAAAATATTTATAATACCTAAGAGAAAGAGAAAAGTAGTTAGGTGATAGACTTCACGTTCCTTCTGTTTCCCTGCATTAATAACTTTGACTCTCTGTTCCACTTTTATCATGCTGACCCAAGAACTATAAAAGTTTACTTAGCACAATTGAACATTAATTTTAAATGCCTTAAAAATCCTGAATTCTTCATTTCTATTTAAATGATCAGAACTTTATAGGGGTCTATCAGATTACTGTAATTTTCCAGCCATTATCATTTTGTGAAATCAACATGTATAATGAGAAGATGAAATGTTCTGGAATGAAGCAAGCCTAATTTCCAATCTTTTTCACTGGTTATTAGCTTACTCAACATAAGCAATTTTATTAATCTCTGTGTCTCTTCTCTACTTTCCCATTTGTAAAGTAGCAGTAGACATACGTGCCTCACTGGGTTTTTACAGGGTTTAAATAAGATAATGTATATAAAATTTCCAGTTCACTGTAGCATCCAGTAAATATACACTATGCATTAATGTATCTCTCACTTTCCCCAAATAACTGAATAGGTGGTATCTCTCCATAATCTTTGAAAAGTGAGAATTAGAAGTAATAAATTCAAGACTTTTTTGGGTTTTTATTGACAGTAACCAGTTTTCCTTTCTTATGTATAGTATATCCTGCTCCTCTAACAAGTATCAGAGGCCGAAAACCTCTTTTTGGAGAAATAGGACATACTATTATGAACTTACTTGTTGTGAGTAATCAAACTATTAAGTGCTCTTACATTGTTAACTTTAAGATTTTATTTAGCATTTTTTATATGTTTGTATTTTCCTATTTTAATTTGGCATATTTGGTATAATGAGAGTTCATTTATAATATATCTTTATTTAGATAAATGGGCTCTGTTTCTAATGAATTGGTTTTTAGAACACATCTTTTAATTTATGTGTACCTGATTCTGATTGCCTTTTAATTAATTCTGCCGCATTGCTAACACATTTAGGCAATGTGAGGTCTATACGGTTGTTGAAGTGTTAGTAAAAGTAATTAGTAACACTGTTAGTAAAGTCAGTCAGTTTGGTGATTTTGAGCAAATTGTGGCCTAAGTTTCCTCATTTGTAATAGGAAGAATTGGATTAGATATTCTCAGGTTCCCTTCCACCTTTACTTTAAATAATTGTTTTATCTGTAACCATAAAAGGGTAGTTGAGTGTACTTAATTTTAATTTATACAATTTTACTTTGAAGACTTATTTTGGAAGATCTGTAATTAGAAAGAGGACATCACCCCCAAATACTACAGAATTCTTCCTGAGAATGATATTCTTTATTACTGTTGTGGAGTAGCTGGGAGAATAAGTTGGTTTTTCAAGTTGGTATTACTTTCTGTATGGCATTTTGATAGTTATGGATCACAAGTCTTAAGATGATGGACACTCTTAAAAAAGGATTTAATGAATGGGTAAAAATGCTCATGGATAGTTTAAGGTTTATGGAAATGTCATTATTTTATATATAGGACCTTCGAAATTACCAGTATACCTTGCATAACATAGATCAGCTATTGATTCATATGGAAATGGGGAAGAGCTGCATAAAAATACCTCGGAAAAAATACAATGATGTAAGTCTAATTTCTTCATGCAGATTTTGAAGATAATTACTGAACATTAGATTTCTTTAAAAGTGTGTTAAATTTGTTTTGGATCAGACTGTCTCATACATAATGGCAAAAATATTATTTCTGAAATTTTAGATTTGTTTCCTAATAAGGGATTTGTTTTTTCTTTTCTTTTTTTTTTTTTTTTTTTTTTTAATGTTCATTTATTTTGAGACAGAAGGAGAGTGCACACAGCAGGGGAGGGTCAGAGAGAGAGAGAGAATCCCAAGCAGGCTCCAAGCTTTCAGGGCAGAGCCTGATTCAGAGCTCAAGCTCACAAACAGCAAGATCATGACCTGAGCCAAAATCAAGAGTCAGAGGCTTAATTGACTGAGCCACCCAGCTGCCTTTTCTTTACTGTTTTGTCTGTCTGTTAATTGAAGTGATTTTATGTTAAAATATTTGCTTCCATCACAATCTCAGGGAGTTGTCAGACCAAAGCTTGATAATGAAGAAGAAGCTTAGAAGCTGGTCAGAAATGTAGCCCTGAATGACTGTAACTAAAAAGGACACAACATGTTAATAGTGTTTCTAAATGAGTGTTTTTTCCTCCCCAGGTAATGAAAGTTATAAATTCTTCTAATGAGCATGTCATTAGCATTGGAGCTAGTTTTAGTACTGAAGCAGATTCTCACCTAGTCTGTGTACAGAATGATGGCATTTATCAAACACAGGCCAACAGTGCCACTGGCCATCCTAGAAAAGGTAAGTGTCAGTTCCTAGTATTTAGATATATAAAATGACCTCCATAAATGGAATTCCATTCAAAGGGGAAATATATATATTTTACTTATTTGCTGAACTGATTATGATAATACAGTCTGCTTTAAAATTTTAGCTACACAAACAGATTAAAAATTGCTTCTAATTTTTGTTTTTTTCTTGGGCTACATTAGGTTTAAAGACTTAAACATTGTATTTATTTTGGTATCTTCAGGTTTAATTTATCCCATGTGGTTATGAATCTTATTTTCAGTAATTTCTCTCTGGAATGAGATGTTTCTTACCTTTGTTTGCTCTTTGCTCCAACTCTTCTTGGGGGAGTACAGGGTGGATAAAGGATGAAGAATGATTTATAACTTTTTTTAATGTTTATTTATTTTTGTGAGAGACACACACATAGAGTGTGAGTCAGGGAGGGGCAGAGAGAGAAGGAGACAAGGAATCCAAAGCAGGCTCGAGGCTCAGAGATGTTAGTACAGAGCCTTATATGGGGCTCAGACCCATGAACCGTGAAATCATGACCTGAGCTAAAGTTGGACGGTTAACCGACTGAGCCACCAAGTGCCACAAGAATGATTTATAAAACTCTAAATGGCTGGGGATATAAAAATGGTAAAGGCAGTAGAGTAGCATATGTGAGTGACGTTATTCTCACTTCTGGCTGAATGGCCTCAACGACTAATTGCCAAATCCTTGCAGTAGAGGGCATAACAAATTGAAAGTTAAGTGAAAGTGAGTATTTCATAAAATTAATACATTATTATAAAATACATATTATTTTAAAAGTATTTTTAAAAAAGTGGGCACCAGGTGGCTCATTGGGTGAGTGTCTGACTCTTAATTTCCGCTCCGGTCATGATCTCACAGTTCATGAGGGAGAGCCCCATGTTGGACTCTATACAGCAGAGCCTGCTTGGGATTCTTCCTCTCTTACTCTGTCTCTCTCTAACCCTCCCTTTCTCTCTCGTTCTCTCTCAAAATAAGCAAATAAACTTAAAAACATTTTTAAAGTATTTTATATAAAAAATAAACAATTTTTAGAAGTCTGATATTCTGGCTTCTAATAAAATTTTTGCCTCTGATTACAAAGGTAATATATACTATTTATAATAAGTATTTAAAAAGTAGTAAAAGAGGGGCGCCTGGGTGGCTTAGTCAGTTAAGCATCTGACTTCAGCTCTGGTCATGTTCTCACAGTTGGTGGGTTCGAGCCCTGCGTCAGTTGGGCTCTGTGCTGACAGCTCAGAGCCTAGAGCCTGCTTCAGATTCTGTATCTCCCTCTCTCTCTCTGACCCTCCCCTGTTCATGCTGTCTCTCTCTGTCTCTACAAATAAATTTTAAAAAAATTTAAGAGAAAAAATAGTAAAAGAACAAATAGTGCCAAGATATGGCCATTGTTGACATTAACATATTTTCTTCTTATATTAGTATATATCTATTAAGTAGATTTTACATTGGATATTTATACTTTTGTATTCCTTTTTAAATTTAATATGTCATTAACACTTTTGTTATTGAAACTTAACTGTCTAATATTTGTTGAATAGGTATGTATATAACAAAATTTGAAAGGTATAAATATCTACAGCATAAAACCTTCTTTCCTCCTTTGACCGTGAAGTCATTCTCTTTTCCTCCACACAGGCAACCAAATGAATGTTATCAATTTTTTATATATACTTTTACAAAAATTTTGCTTGCATGTATTTAAGCAAATACACCCATCTTTTTTCCACTTTATTTTTTTATTTATTTATTTTTTAATGTTTTATTTATTTCTAGGAGAGAGAGAGAGAGAGAGACAGCGTGAGCAGGGGAGGGTCAGAGAGAGAGGGAGTCACAGACTGAAGCAGGCTCCAGGCTCTGAGCTGGCAGTCAGCACAGAGCCCGACGCGGGGCTCGAACCCACGAACCGCGAGATCATGACCTAAGCGAAAGTCGGACGCTTAACCGACTAAGCCACCCAGGCGCCCCTTTTTTCCACTTTTTTAAACAAGTCATAACATGTGTTCTATCTGCACCTTGCTTTTTCTTTTATCATACCTTAAGAGGATTTTGTGTTCGTATAAAAAGAACTTCTGCATTCTACATAACTTTACACTTTCTACTTGTTCATCATTCATCTAATTGTTCCTTATTAATGGACATAGTTATTACCAATTCTTGGTTACTTATCAGAAATGTACTATGAATAACCTTGTATATGTGCCATTAATTGCTGGTAGTGGGATTGTAATTTTAATAGGTAATTACCAAGTTGTCTTCCATAGAGGTTGCTTTGATATATGTTCTTACCAGTAGTGGATGTTTGATTTCCCATACTCTCACTGACACAGACACAGACATTTTAAGTAGTACAATAGCCATCAATTATTAGGTGCAAACATTATATAACCTTTATGCAGTATTTTTTATCTTAATTTGGTCTAGTTTTTTTTATTAGCTTTCTAATATAAGTGGTATGGGCACAGCATTTATCAAGTACTTAAATTTGCCATGCTCCACATTATACATTTGACAAATATTGTACAGTATTTCAAAAAAGTTAACATTAGGGGCGCCGAGGTGGCTTAGTTGGTTGAGCATTTGACTCTTGATTTCGGCTCAGGTCATGAACCCAGGGTCATGGGATCAGGTCCATCAGCCGGCTCTGTGCTGAGTGTGGAGCCTGCTTGGGATTGATTATCTCTTTCCACCTGTCTCACCGTGTCCCTATCCCCCAGTGACACTCTTGCTCTCTCTAAAAAATAATAATAATAAAAGGCAATATTAAAACATAATTTTTTTTTATCAGTGACAGGTGCAAGTTTTGTGGTATTCAATGGAGCTCTAAAAACATCTTCAGGATTTCTTGCTAAGTCCAGCATAGTTGAAGGTATGAGTTTCATCTTTAAGATTGTTTTAATGTGAAGATGTTTTTCTATTCCTTTTAAAATGTATTTGATACAAAGGAACATATGTAAGTTAGAAAGCACAGTACCACAAACTTACATGAAATCATTACCCAGCTCAAGAACCAGAACATGGCCATTATTTAGGTCTACCTTAAACATAGCAACTCTGCCATAGTTTGCATGCCCTACCTGTACAGGGCTTAAAAGTCTGAGGTGAGAACTTAGGGTGTTTCCTTAGCACACACACACCCTGATTATGCACACACTATTGTACATGTGTGTGGCCTTCTAAATTCCCAGAAATATGTTAAAGCTTTTCAAAGCCTTATGGCCATCGCATTCCCCAGCTTTTCCTTTTAAGTGTTTGGTTGGCCTGTTGTTTGCCTGTTCCTCTGCTGCCATGGGTGGCTCAGATGATAATCGTTGGCCTCTAATTGTTTTTGACAAATCCTCCCTGAGAAAAGACGTTTTGCACTGGGAAAAATACCCAAGTCAAAATTTTTTTTTTTTTTAATGTTTTATTTATTTCTAGGAGAGAGAGAGACAGCGTGAGCAGGGGAGGGTCAGAGAGAGAGGGAGTCACAGACTGAAACAGGCTCCAGGCTCCGAGCTGGCAGTCAGCACAGAGCCCGACGCGGGGCTCGAACCCACGAACCGCGAGATCATGACCTAAGCGAAAGTCGGACGCTTAACCGACTAAGCCACCCAGGCACCCCCCAAGTCAAAATTTTCACTTCTCTGGTAATGAGGCTTTGAAGGAGCTCCAACCTCCTTTTGTCCTTTCCTGTGGCTACCAGGCTGTTGGTTTTTACCATGATTGTAGGCTATTGGTTTTTAAGGCTTCCACTCAGCTAGAGAGGAAGGGATGTGAATAAGAAGCTTAAAATAACGCAAAGCACAAAGCTTGCTGTTCTTAAGAATATCCAGCCATTTTTCTTAAATAAATACCCCCCAAATTGCTACAAGCCTTTGGTTAATTTCCAGAGTTCTAAAAAAGTTTCTTCTGACATTTTATTAGTTTCCTTGTTCTATGGAGGAGAGTATTTTGGGAGATTCTTAAGTCTGCTTTTTCACTAATGTCCTCTGTACTATCTCAAACATAGGTTTATAGGAAATCCTCCTATCTCTGATGCCACGCACATACTTTATTCTTTTTTTTAGTAGTGCCTTGGCCACTCTAAGCCTTTCAGTTTTTCATACTAATTATAGGATCAACTTGTCAGGTTCTAAATGGTCCATTGGAATTTTTATTGGAACTGCATTAAATCAATTAGTTTAATTTTGAGAAAAACTGACTCATTTTCCATTCTCAGTGTTCCTATCCATAAAAAATGGACTATCCTTAATTTAGGTAATGTTCAGTGTTTTTTAGTAAAATTTTATAGGGGCTGACTTAGTTAGAAGAACATGGGACTCTTGATCTCAGGGTTGGGGATTTGAGCCCCATGTTGGGCATAGAGATTATTTAAAAATAAAATCTTTTAAAAAATTAAATTTTATAGTTTTTGTATAGGTCTTGTATATCTTTATTTCTGTAACAGATTTTATTGCTGATGTAAATTTATCTCTTTAAATTAAAATTTTTATTTGTTTTGATGTATAGAAATTCGTTTATTTCTGTATTTTTATCTTATAACCAGCTACACACTGCCGAACTTGTATTGTTTACAGTAATTTACCTATGGGCCTTTTTAGAGTTTTCTTTGTAGCTCAGTATATCATTTTTTAATAATGGCTATTTTGCTTCTTTTTTTACAGTCCTTCTGGCTTTTAGTTTTTCTTGTTTATTGGCTAGGTCTACCAGTTGAAGCAGTGAATGTAAATGCTCTTGTCTAGATCCATATTTGTCAAATAATACCTTTTAAAAATAAGTACGCTCTTATGATTCAATTTTGTGTGCCATCTCTGTCATTCTGATAATGGATGTGAGGTATCCAATTATATTTTTTCTTATTTCTTATCACATATCATCAGGCTTTTTAAATGTTTTGGGTTTTTTTGTTTGTTTTGTTTCATCATGATAAGTATACTGTTGAATCTCTATTACGTATTTTACCCATCCACCGCCTCTCTGGTAACCATCAGTTTGTTCTCGATACATGAGTCTGTTTCTTGGTTTATCTCTCTTTTTTTCTTTGCTCCTTTGTTTTGTTTAATTCCACATGAGTGAAATTGTGGTATTTGTCTTTCTCTGAGTTATTTTGCTTAGTATTATACTTTCTAGCTCCATGCACATTGTTGCACAGGGCAAGATTACATTTTTTATGGCTGAGTAATATTCCATTGTGTGTGTGTATGTATGTGTGTGTGTGTGACATCTTTTTTATCTGTTTATCAGTGGACACTTGGGCTGCTTCCATAGTTTGGCTATTGTACATAATGCTGCTATACTCAAAGGGGTGCATGTATCCCTTGAATTAGTGTTTTTTTATTTTTTAGGTAAATGCCCATTATTGAGATTACTGGATCATAGGGTAGTTCTTTTTTCTTAATGTATTTATTTTTTAATTTACACCCAACTTAGTTAACATATAGTACAACAATGATTTCAGGAGTAAATCCCTTAATGCCCCTTGCCCATTTAGCCTATCCCCCTTTCCACAACCCGTCCAGCAACCTTCTGTTCTCCATATTTAAGAGTCTTGTGTTTTTGTCCCCCTCCCTGTTTTTATATTATTTTTGCTTCCCTTCCCCTATGTTCATCTGTTTTGTATCTTAAAGTCCTCATATGAGTGAAGTCATGATATGTCTTTCTCTGACTAATTTCACTTAGCATAATACCCTCTAGCTCCATCCACATAGTTGCAAATGGCAAGATTTCATTCTTTTTGATTGCCGAGTAATACATCTTTATCCATTCATCCATTGATGGACATTTGGGCTCTTTCCATACTTTGGCTGTTGTTGGTAGTGCTGCTATAAACATTGGGGTGCATGTGCCCCTTCGAATACTTATCCAAGAGATAAGAGATACAGCATATCTGTATCCAAGGGATATGCTGTATCCCTTGGATAAATACCTAGTAGTGCAATTGCTGGGTCATAAAGTAGTTCTATTTTTAATATTTTGAGGAACCTCCGTACTGTTTTCCAGAGTGGCTGCACTAGTTTGCATTCCCACCAGCAGTGCAAAAGAGATCCTCTTTCTCCGCATCCTTGCCAACATCTGTTTTTGCCTGAATTGTTAATGTTAGCCATTCTGACAGGTGTGAGGTGGTATCTCATTGTGGTTTTGATTTGTATTTCATAGGGTAGTTCTATTTTTAATTTTTTAAGGAACCACCCTACTACCTTCCACAGTGGCTGTAACACTTTGCTTTCCTAACAACGGTGCAAAAGGATTCCTTTTTCTCCACATCTTCGCCAGCACCTCTTGTTACTTGTGTTGTGGATTTTAGCCATTCTGACAGGTATGAGGTGATATCTCCTTGTGGTTTTGATTTGCATTTTGCCTGATGATGAGTGATGTTGAGCATCTTTTCATGTGTCTGTTGGCCATCTGGATGTCTTTGGAGAAATGTCTATTCATGTCTTCTGCCCATTTTTAAATTGGAATATTTGTTTTTTGGGTGTTGAGCTGTATATGTTCTTTATATATTTTGGATATTAACCCTTTAACAGATATATCATTTGCAAATACATTCAGCTATCCAGGATGTTGCTTTTTTTTTGTTTGCTGTGCAGAAGCTTTTTATTTTGATGTAGTTTTAATAGTTTATTTTTACTTTGATTTCTCTGGACTCAGGAGACATATCTAGAAAAATGTTGCTGTGGCTCATGTCAGAGAAATTACTGTCTGTGCTCTCTTCAAGGATTTTTATGGTTTCAGGTCTCACATTTAGGCCTTTAATCCATTATGAGTTTACTTTTGTGTATGGTGTTAAGAAAGTTTCATTCATTTTTTTTTTTTTAATTAAAGACAGCATGTGCCTGCATGAGCAGTGGAGGGATAGAGGGAGATGGAGGGAGAGAATATTAAAGCAGCCTCCATCCTCAGCATGGAGCCCAAAGTGGGGATTAATCTCATGACTGTAGATCATGACCTGAGCCAAAATCAAGAGTTGGATGCTTAACCGACTGAGCTACCCAGGCAGAGTTTCATTCTTCTGCATGTAGCTGTCTAGTTTCCCCAGTACCATTTATTGAAGAGACTGTCTTTTTCATTGTATTCATCCCTCTTTTGTCAAGGATTAATTGACCCTACAATTGTGGGCTTATTTCTGTTTTTTTTCTTCTCTTCCACTCCTCTATGTGTATATTTTTATGCCAGTACGATGCTGTTTTAATTACTGCCACTTTGTAATATAATTTGAAGTCTGGAATTGTGATGCTTCCAGTTTGTCTTTTTCAAGATTGTTTTGGCTACTCAGGGTCCTTTCTGGTTTCATACAAATTTTAGAATTGCTAGTTCTAGTTCTGTGAAAAATACTATTGGTATTTTGATAGGGAGTACATGAAATCTGTAGATTGCTTTAGGTAATATAGATCTTTAAACAGTATTTGTTCTTCTACTTCATGAGCATGGAATGTCTTTCCATTTCTTTGTGTCATCTTTAATGTCTTTCATTGGCGTTTTATAGTTTTGAGAGTACAGATCTTACACTTCTTTGGTTAAACTTATTCATAGATATTTTATTATTTTTGGTGTGATTTAAAAAAAAATTTTAATGCTTATTTATTAGTGTGAGAGAAGAGAGAGACAGAGTGTGAGTGGGGGAGGTGCAAAGAGAGAGGGAGACACAGAATCTGAAAGCAAGCTCTAGTCTCTGAGCTGTCAGCACAGAGCCTGACATGGGGCTTGAACTCACAAGCCATGAGATCATGACCTGAGCTGAAGTCAGATGCTTAACTGATCCAGGTGCCCCTGTTTTTGGTGTGGTTGTAAATGGGATTGTTCCCTTAATTTTATTTCTGCTGTTTATTAGTGTATAGGAACACAACCAATTTCTGTACATTGGTTTTGTATCCTGTGACTTTACTGAAGTTATTTATCAGTTCTAGTTACGTTTTTGGTGGAGTCTTTAAGATTAAAAAAGTTTTTTAAAAATATTTATTTTTGAGAGAGGGAGAGAGCATAAGTGGTGGAGGGGCAGAGAGAGAGGGAGACACAGAATCTGAAGCATGCTTCAGGCTCCAAGTGGTCAGCACAGAGCCCAACACTGGACCCATACTCAGGAATGAGATCATGACCTAAGCCAAAGTTGGGCACTTAACCGACTGAGCCACCCAGGTGTCCCTAAGATTTTTTTATATATAGTATTATGTTTGCATATATTGAGAATTTTACTTCTTCCTTACCAATTTGGATGCCTTTAATTTCTTCATGTTGCTTAATTGCTGTGGCTACGACTTCCAGTACTGTGTTGAGTAAAAGTAGGGAAAATGGACATCCTTGTCTTATTCCTGACCTTAGGGTTAATGCTCTCAGTTTTTCATCATGAAATATGATATTGCCCTTTATTTCATATAAGGCCTTTATTATGTTGAGGGATGTTCCCTCTAGACCTCCTTTACAGGGGGTTTTCATCATAAATGGATGTCGTACTTTGTTGAATGCTTTTTCTCCATCTATTGAAATGATTATAGGCTTTTTAATGTTTTATTGTTAGTTTTTTTTTTTGTGGTAGTTTTTTATTTTTCTCCATTTTTCAGGGCAGCAGTTTGCCCTATGACCTCAATCCTCTGATCTAAGAGTTTATTTTTCTTCTTGTAAGAATGGGAGTGACAACTTCAAGCTCTTTATATATTGGAGAAGACACTAGATGTCAGTATCATTTTTTGTAATACCAGTTGGCTGGCTTTTGTTGATCGAAGCTATATTTATTTCATTCTCATTTTTGAAAGATATTTTTGTTAGATTTAGAATTCTTTGAAAGTTTTTATTTCCTTTAAAGATGTCATCTTGTCTTTTGGCCTCCATTGCTTCTAACGAAAAGTCAGTATAATTTTTTCATTTGTTTCCCTGTATTTAATGTGTCCTTTTCTCCAGTATGTTTTCAAGATACACTTTTTATCTTTGGTTTTCACTAGTTTTGCTGTGATTTGCCTTAATGTGGTTTTCTTTGTATTTTTCCTGCTTGGCATTTATGGAGCTTCCTGGATATATGTCAATATTTGTCATCAGATTTTGGGAATTTCTAACCATTATTTTTTTTTAACATCCCTATCTTTTTCTCTATATATTTTTATCTGTATATATGCATATGTATATTTATATTTATATCTCTTTTATATCATCACTTGGGTCCTTGATGTTCTGTTTATTTTTCTTTAATCATTTTTCTCTGGGTTCTTTAGATTGGATAATTTTTACTGACCTTTCTTCATGTTCTCTGAGTGGTTTTTTGTTTTTGTTTTTTTGGTTTTTTTTGGCCATCTTCAATCTACTATTAAGCTTATCCATTGAGGTTTCAGTTTCAGGTTACACTTTGCAGTTCTAGAATTTCCCTTTGGGATTTTTCAGTCTCTGTTTCTTTGTTAGTATTTTTATAAATCTGTTTATTCATTTAGCCCGTATTTGCTTTTCATTCTTTGGATGTTTTGCTTTAGGTCTTTGAATATATTTTAGAATAGATGTTTTAAGGTGTACATGTGTTTAATCCAGCATGTTGGCTATCTTATGGTTGGTTTCAGTTGTTAGGAGGCTCACATTTTTTTTTTTTTTTAATTTATTTCTAGGAGAGAGAGAGACAGACAGCATGAGCAGGGGAGGGTCAGAGAGAGAGGGAGACACAGACTCTGAAACAGGCTCCAGGCTCTGAGCTGGCAGTCAGCACAGAGCTCGATGCAGGGCTCGAACCCACGAACCGCGAGATCATGACCTAAGCGAAAGTCGGACGCTTAACCGACTAAGCCACCCAGGCGCCCCAAACACTATGCCTTTTTAACCAGGCTTCCCAGCAATGTAGGGGAGAGGCAGTGTGTGCTGTCAAGGTGCCGTACTGATCAAGAGCTGGTAATTCTGGGCCTGGGCATTCTATGCTCCCCATTTATTTCACTTATTGGACTGAAAGAAAGCAGTCCCACCAGCCANGAAACAGGCTCCAGGCTCTGAGCTGGCAGTCAGCACAGAGCCCGACGCGGGGCTCGAACCCACGAACCGTGAGATCATGACCTAAGCGAAAGTCGGACGCTTAACCGGCTAAGCCACCCAGGCGCCCCAGGAGGCTCACATTTTTTTTATAGTTCTGTTAATTTTTGATTATATACTTGTCATTGTTAATATGCATTAGAGACTTTAGATTCTATTAACTTTTTCTGAAGAAGGTTTATTTATGTTTAAGCATGCATTTTCATGATAAGTCATGTTGAGCTTGTGTAGTCTGTATTTTTCACTTTGTTAACAGATGGATTTGTGGAACTCCAGGGTGTTTACAATCTTGCAGGACTCTTCTCTAAATCTATTTTACCTACAGATTTTGTAAGGGCTTTGTTTTTTTCTTTTTGTTTTTTTGTTTTTTTATTTTTTGCCACAATGCAAGTTAATCAGGTGTTAATAAGGTCTCTCTACTTTGGTTGGTCCAGAGTGTCAGTATCTCCCAGCATTTTTTGATTTCTAGTATCTCTGTTCTGTTCCAACCCTAATAGCTTTTCTCTGTTAGGCTTCATCTAGTCTCACCTGAATAACGTGTCTGCATTTCTTGTCCAAGGATTCAAAGAGATCCCTTACAGTCATCTGGTGCCTCCCCCTTCAGTGTCTTGACCCCGGATTCCAGGCTTCCCCAAACTTATTCTGACTTCTCAGCCCAGTATGGCCATTGTAGGTTTAATGGGTCACTGTGCAGAAATTGTCTTGAAGCATAGAGCCTGAGAAATTGTGGGCGTACCTGTTGAGTTTCCTCTAGGAATCACAGTATTGCACTTCCTGTTGTTCACTGCCTGAAACTAATTACCTCATATATTTTGTCTAGTTTTATGATTAGTTGTTATGACAGGCCAGTTTGGCATCAGTAATTTCATCATAGTAATGAAAATTGTTGCCATTGTTTATTTGTTTAAAAAAAGAGCGATTGTTTGGGTGGCTCAGTTGGTTAAGCATCAACTCTTAACTTTGGCTCAGGTCATGATCTCTTGGTTCATGAGATTTAGCCCCATATCAAGGTAATATGCTGACAGTGCAGAGCCTGCTTGGGAATCTCTCCCTCTCTGCCCCTCCCCCACTCACACTCATTCTCTTTGTCTCTCTCAAAATAAAGAAATAAACATTAAAAAAGTTTAAAAAAGAATCCTTAACTTTGAAATATTTTTATTTCTTAGTAGAAAATCATTAAAATTATTTAAGAGATAATATAAAACTTGTATCTCGTGCAGAACATATTTTGATAGCAAATTTTATGGATTAGATATATAAATTGATATTTAATAATAGAAATGTGAAACAACTCATTTTTAGATGGCTTAATGGTACAAATAACACCAGAAACCATGGATGGCTTGCGACTAGCTCTCCGAGAACAGAAAGACTTTAAAATTACATGTGGGAAAGTTGATGCTGTAGACCTCAGAGAATATGTGGATATCTGCTGGGTAGATTCTGAAGAGAAAGGAAACAAAGGGTAGGAATTTTTTGTTACTAAAATATAATTGATGTGATGGAGGTGGGAGGATAAAAATTTGCTAACAAAATTAAACATTTTATGAGTAAATATAGAATTATACCATTAATTTAAATGCCTATACTCTAATGAATATAGTCTTTTTTTTTCAAACATGTATTTAAGTAGCGTCATGTTATTTTCTTGGCTAGGATGCTATACATTATTAAAGGGTGGTTGCTTTGGGAGAGGGACAGTGATAAAATGTGCACTTTGTAGCAATGTGATGTTGATGCCAAGGCTGAAAAAGGCAAAACTCTTTTTCCGTTGTTTGGTACCTATTTTTGTGAAGTAAGCAAAGGATAACCTTTGAATGTTTATTCTGTTTTATATTGATTCACTGTAAATACAACTGAATTTAATAATACATACAGTAGAGGCCTTATAGAATATATCACTGCTACTCTTTCTTTTCAATTATCCATTTTCTTTTTTTTTTTTTTTTTTGGAGATTGGCTAAAGGGTCTGGAGTAAAGAAGGAAAAAGAGGGCTAATGCTGAAGGATTCCAAAACAATGTTTTTGAAATTCATGAGACAGCTTTTCTGTTAGGAGACTAAGGCATTTTAAACCTCAGGTCTGAATTGGGCATATGAAAGAGTAGATATAATTTCCTACACAATCAAGAAATCTTGGTAAATGTTTTAATTATTTGTAAATACTATTTAAATATTTGTAATGAGTTATCTTACTGCTATAAATTTATAGTTTTCACATATTTTCTCCTTATTCAAATGTAATAATTCATTTCATAGAAAGCATTTTGGTACTAATACTACTACTATATTATCTTTTATTCTATTAGTGTTATTAGTTCAGTGGATGGAATATCATTACAAGGATTTCCAAGTGAAAAAATAAAACTGGAAGCAGATTTTGAAACTGAAGAGAAGACTGTAAAGTGTACTGAGGTAACTGAGAAAGAAGATTCCTTCCCTTTATATGTTGTGTTTGGATATGGCTTTTATTGTTTTGAACTTTGAGAGATTTCTCATTGCAGCTTACTAACAGTTTTTATATAACATCTTGAAACACATGCATATTTTCATCCCAGACTGACTTTTATATACCAGATTTGGATTTCCATAAGATTATTTCAGGCTGTGTATGGTGGTTCTCCCTGCCAGCTCATAGTTAAGTTTTGGCAGCATTGCCATCTTTGTTTAGTAATATGTTGACTGTATTATTTTCATCTTTCTCTTATTTGACAAAAAAATATTTTATAAATATCAGTTTATAGTCAGCATTCACAACTGAAAATTATTTTTACATGTTCCAACTTTTTTTAAACTAAGAGGATATGAAATTATAGACTCTCAACCCCTTAGTCTATGTCCATAGTTTCCCTCACTCTACCTCCTGGGTCAGGCAATCACTGTTACTCATTTCTTAGGTATTCTTTGTGATTTTATGCATGTGCAAGATAGAAACTATAGAGGACATAGAAACTATAGAATATTATTTCTTTGTATGATTTTTAACTTCATTAAGATCCATAAAGGAAGGTGATTTTATATAGGGTGGACTCATTTGTACCCTTCTCTAAACTGAATTAACAGGGCTTTTGTTGCTGCAGGTTAATTTTAGGTTAAAATAGCTAAGTCTATAATCCATAATCTTTGGTTTTAAGCTTTTATTACTTACTGTATGGATATATAGATAACACTTTTAACTTGTGAATTTCATGGCACTAACATTGGAATTTTATTAATAAAGTTGAATTGAAAGTAGCAGTTGTATTTTTCAAGCTACTTTTAATCTTAATCATGGCTTGTTTCCTAATTAAATACATTTCAGGTGTTCTACTTTCTAAAGGACCAGGATTTATCTATTTCAGCTACTCGTTATCAATTTGCAAAAGAAATAGCCATGGCTTGTAGTGCTGCATTGTGTCCTCACCTGAAAACTCTAAAGAGTAATGGGATGAATAAAATTGGTCTCAGAGTTTCCATTGACACTGATATGGTAAGGCATTTTTTGGTAATGTATTTTTGAAGTGAATGTATCCTGTATTAAATAATCAAAAGTTTTTCTTTAACCCTTTATTTGGGACAAACGAAGAGAACTAAAATTTGTTGAACATCAATGAGTACTACGCATTTCATATACATTATCTCCTTTAATTCTTCACAGTGGTGGTCAGCAAACTATTATGTAAAAGGCCAGACAGTAAATATTTTAGACATTATGGGCTGACTTCTTTTACAACTAACTATTCAGTCCTGCCATTATAGTGCAAAAGCAGCCATAGACGATATATAAACTAATGAGTTCACTTTGTTCCAATGAAACTTTGTTTACAGAATAATTGGTGGGCCACAGTTTGCTGACCTCTGCACCACAGCAGTCCTACTTAATAAGTAGGTTTTTAATTTTTTAAATTCTGACTTTATTCTATATTCACATGATTTAAAATTACAAAAGTCTATGGGGCGCCTGGGTGGCTTAGTTGGTTAAGCGTCCGACTTTCGCTTAGGTCATGATCTCACTCATGATCTCACGGTTCGTGGGTTCGAGCCCCGCGTTGGGCTCTGTGCTGACTGCCAGCTCAGAGCCTGGAGCCTGTTTCAGAGTCTGTGTCTCCCTCTCTCTCTGACCCTCCCCTGTTCACGCTGTCTCTCTCTACCCTAGAAATAAATAAAAATATTAAAAAAAATAAATAAAATTACAAAAGTCTAAAAATGTTAAAAAAAGGAAAACCTTAGTCTTTTCTGTTCTATGGTTTTACCCTAATGTGTCTTTCCTTCCTGTGAGTCTCCTTTACTACTCACACAAAATTCTTCATTTCTGACACTTCTAGTCACCAATATGTAGAGGATTCCCCCCCCACCAGCAAGAAGTTCTAGGACTCCAGCAGGATATCCATAAATTCAACTCAATTTTGACATGATATACCCAGAGAGAGCATCAGATCCCAAAGGTTAAGGGTTCATTCCTACAAGATTGTTCCCCCACCCCCCTTTAAAGGCTGATTATAAGTCCAGGTTATTGGCTCTACTTCTGACCAACCAGCTATAGATCAGAAATTCTAGGGGCGCCTGGGTGGCTCATTCAATTAAGCATCCGACTTCAGGTCAGGTCATGATCTCATGGTTCATGAGTTCAAGCCACTTATTGGGCTCTGTGTTGATAGGTCAGAGCCTGGAGCCTGCTTTGGATTCTGTGTCTCCGTCTCTCTCTGCCCCTCCCCCACTTGTGCTCTGTCTCTCTCTCTTTCAAAAACAAACATTAAAAATTTTTTAAAAAATTCTAACAGCCTCCTCCTTAGTTTTAATTAATTTCCTTAATTAATTAATGTTTTAATTAATTTCCTTAATTAATTAATGTTTTAATTAATTTACACAAAATTCAGGGAAATACTTAATGTTTACCAATTTATTAAAGGATATACACAGATGAAGGCATATGCATAGGGTGAGGTCTGGGAGGTTCTCAAGCATAGGCACGTCTGTCTCAGTGGAGTTGGGGTATGTCACCCTCCTAGTGTGGCTGTACTAGCTAGCCTTAAAGTTCTCTAAATCCCCCACTATGGGGACTTTATGGAGGCTTTCTCATGTTGGCATGATCAGATATTAATACCATTTTTAGCCCCTCTCTGGAAGATTAAGGGTAGAACTGAAAAATTACAGCTTCTAATTATGGCTTGGTCTTCTTTCTGGTGACCAGTCCCCATTCAGGAACGCACCCAGAGTCCTTCATGGGAGTAAAAGATACTCCTAGTGCTCTTATCACTTAGGAACATTTAAGGGTTTTAGGAGCCCTGTGTTGTGGACAGCATGAAATACAAATACAAGAACAAGAGCTACAATGTTCTTATCACTTAGGAAATTACAAAGGTAAGGTGCCTGCGTGGCTCAGTCCGTTAAGTGTCCGACTCTTGATCTTGGCTCAGGACATGATCTCACAGTGGGATCAAGTTCTGCCTTGGGCTCAGCACTGACAACACAGAGCCTGCTTGGGATTTTCTCTCTGCTCCTCCCCAGGTTGCTCTCCACCTCGCAAAATAAATTTTAAAAAAGATTAAAAAAAAATTACTAGGGTGTCAGGAGCGCTATACCATAAGCCAGGGGCAGAGAACGATATATATATTCTGTTGTCTCACAAGTGTGTGTATTCAAGCATTTTTAGAGAACAATATTCCTTTTGTAGTCTATGTAATGGGTAGCCCCTAGAGATATTAACTCCAGGCTATAATGTAAATGGTTCCCAGTAGAGTTGTATAAAATAATAGCCCTGGAGAACTCTCCTTCCCACTCTTGACTCCTGACCCTGTAGCCTCTCTCCATATTCCTCTTCATCCTCCATTCCTGGTCACATATTCAGTGTTACCCATTTCTATGTAGTCTTTATGATTTTTGCATGTACAAGCAAATAAGCATATAAGTCCTTTTTATTCCATACATACCCTTTTATTTTTTAACCTTCTTTAAGATCTTATGTTTTAGAGATATTTCATATTACGATACATTCTTTTTAACAGTTGCATAGTAGTCATTGCTTATATAAATGTACCATAATTTATTTAACTAGGTTTTATGTACTGATTGACAGTTGGGTTATCCACAATATTTTCTTCTGCCTAAGTGTGAGTATATAACAAACATTTTTGGAAGTAGAATTGTCAGGTGTAAGTTTGTACTTAATAGATATTACCATATTGTCTCAAATATAGGTTCATACCACAATTTGTGTGAGAGAGTTCTTTCCCCCAAATCTTTATCAAAGCAGTATATAATCAAACTTTTGAATTTTAGCAATTTGATAGGTAAAAAATGATACTCCAGTATTATTTTAATGTGTATTTGTTTCCAACATCCAATATAATCTATTTCAAAACAAGTTCTTCATTAGAATGGTTAATCTAAACATGAATGAGTTCATATACTGAGGGCTTGCTTTTCTTCAGTCAGGATGTGTTATAGTTCTTTTGGAAAGAAGAACTTGTATTTTGATTTCACTGTTAAAAGTTCCTTTTTCAAGTAAGCATCTGGTAATTATTTGTTTAAGTAGCCCTGTTAATTTTTTAGTCAAATATATTAAAATGTAATTTTTGCCAGCAACATTAAATTCAAATATTAAATATTTTTGCAACAACAAATTTAAAATACTTTTAAGTAGATTTTTTAATACCATAGGTTTTTATTTGTCATGTTGATAATTATTTAAAACCTTAGTTCTCTAGTGTGTTTATGTGTGCACTGAGAAGAAACCTAAAGTCTGAAGTAGTGGTATTTTAACAATTTTCATGATATCTGTGGGAAAGACACTGTAGCAAGCAGATAAACAAATAGGAGATATGAAACATTTTGTGAAGTATTTATCAAGTATTTTCTTGATGCTTAAACTGAGTGATATTTTATAATAGTTTATATTCATCTGCTGAGTTAAACAAGATTGCTTACTTTCTAGGGTTGACTTATCAAGATTTTTCTTTTTTCCAGGTTGAATTTCAGGCAGGATCTGATGGCCGACTTCTTCCTCAGCATTATTTAAATGATCTTGACAGTGCTCTAATCCCTGTAATCCATGGTGGGACCTCCAACTCTACTAGTTTACCATTAGAAATAGAATTAGTATTTTTCATTATAGAAAATCTTTTTTAGTGAAAGATATGAGTCACATTATATATTGCAAACTAATTTGTTAAAACTAAATCCACTAAAGCTGAAATGCCAGAGACACTAAAAGTAAAGATTTGCTGTTTGAAACACGTAAGTTTTGCTTTTTAGGTAGGAAATTATCTTTTTAAATCATTAGCACAATATTTAAATCTCTAAAAATTTAAGAGACCCACAGTTTTTGAAGCTTTGACTTAATGCAAGTTCTATAAAGACAAGGATTTCTTCTGTCTTTAATAAATTTGTAGCATTTACTCTGTTATTTAATTGCAAAGCCAAAGTATCTGCACTTATGTATACCTCTTTATGCCAAGAATGATTTTAATGTAGGCTCTTTTCAGATGTAACCTTATGAGGGAAATAGCTGTTACATATGCCAGTTACATTGCTGGCTTCTAAAGTCTGTTAAAAATGAATTTCAATGGCACAGTTTCCAGATCTTAGTCTTATAATTCTTTGAATAAGGCAGATAACTTATTTGTATAATTGGAGTGGAGACCTACCTCCCTGATTAGATAAACTCTCATTATTTGGATTAAAATCAGAATTTTGCCTTTTTTCTTCTCAACTTATATATATATACATATATATGTATATAAGTGTGTATATATATATACACACACACACACACACACACACATATATATGGTTTTCTTCTTGATTAAATGGGTGTTCTTAAAATAATTGTGGGTGCTTCAGAATTTTGTGCTTCTATATTTAAATACATTGTTTTTATAGCAAGAACATGTGATTCAGTATGTGTTTTATAAGTCTTTAATAATTTATAAATAGGTAATATTTTTGTATTGCAGTGCATTATTTTTTCTCCTTTCCTTCCAAAATATACTCCACTGTATTTACCACTTCTAAGAGTGATTGACAACAGGCCATATGACCCTTGAAGTAGTCATTATGTAGCAATAAATGAAGCCTGAAACAGGTTTTTTAAACTTCTCCTTTAAACCTTAGAACTTTCTTGGCAAGTCTGCATATTTTCATTGACACCAATGTATTAAATATACATTTTAATGAACTAATTACTTTGGCATATTTTATATTCTTTATATGGTAGTTATTTTTTATAACAGGATAATAACCTAAATTAATTCTATGTATTTGAAACTGTTACAGAACTTTCCTCTTCAAACAGTAA
Organism: Hyaena hyaena; assembly: GCF_003009895.1. Taxonomy (NCBI): domain Eukaryota; kingdom Metazoa; phylum Chordata; class Mammalia; order Carnivora; family Hyaenidae; genus Hyaena; species Hyaena hyaena. Next base: position 26,307 of record NW_024080930.1, on the reverse strand, counting down.
AGTTGTAAAAAGTACTTTGTGTTAAAAAAAAAAAGTAAAGGGTATATTTCAGTTAGTCCTATCATTTATATTATATAAAATATAATCATTATTTTGATTTTTTTTATTCTTATGTGGTATATATGTTTTTGTATCAAAAACACTCATTGTATATTTCACAAAAAAGAAACTACACTAAATAACCCTGATGTAAGAAAATACTTATGAAGCATCTCAACTTGAAGACCAAGTCAGGGTTATAACTCAGGATCTGAGTCTCAGGCTAGGAGAGACTGAGAATTTTACTCCACTGGTCATATGGTTTGTACTGAATCACATCTGTAGTACTAGCCAAAGACACCCTATGAAGGAGATTATCAGCCTCCTGGAAGTAGCTACTTGATAAGCAATGTAAAATGTTGCAGTTATTAAATAAAAAGGCAACACAAAGTAACCTGTGAAATTTATTGAAATGGTATAAGATAAAAAGAATTGCATATCAAACTTAGCTTTTTCTGTATAGTGTGTGTTTATTTTGCAGTCTGACTAGTTGCACAGTCTATGAATACTGAAATTACTTTAAAATAACCAAATGGTGCAGGGCGCTTCCCATGATATAGGATGGCTTTGGATTTGTTTTCATAAAGTCTCTACATTTAATAAAAATGGGAGTAATGTGCCTTTGGAGGCACATTTTAAAGTGTTCTTTGTAGCTGTACAATATGTTCCTGAATGCCATTGTTACTTACTTGGTCATGTTCTTCACATTGGTACTTACTTTGAAATTTTAATTTTTTTAAAGGTGAAAAAATAGAATGTTGCTTTGTATTCAGTCTGCACCGATCTGTTTTTGGTCTTATGCCTTTTAGTACTGCTTTCTTCCTCTGAATTTTGAAATATGAAGTAAAATCTAGCTTGTTCTATGCAGCCACCAAGCAAATTCTCTGTGTCTATTCTATATACTTACTATATGCAGAGCACTTTATTAGGCTTCACTGGTTGACAGATGTATAAAATAGTTCTGTCCCTAATGGAGCTGAATATGTGAAGAAGATAATTAATAAAGTAAAAGTAATAGCTATAATAGAGACATGAATCTTGACTACATGGTTGGAAAACAACCCAGGAGGATGGCTATACCAATAAAGAGAAGGTTACCTGAGAACTTGTTAGATAGTGGACATTAAACTTGGCTAAGTAAGAAATAAAAATCTGAAAAGTAGGTAATACATAGAAAGACTAAACCTTCTCTTGTATGAATATCTCACCTTATGATTTAACCATAAAAGCAGTAGCCTATGGTGTCTCAACTGCCTAAATTTATAACAGCCTACATTTAAATATTGTTTTATAAGAACAGAACTTTTTTTAGTAGCAAGCATAACTTTGATAACTTGACTCGTTTTTTAAAAGAAAATATCCTAAAATAAACGAGAAACCTAGAAACCCATCTTAGTTTTTAATTTTTTTCTTTGTGATTTAAAAAAAAATGTTTCAGGAGTCCCAGGTTGGCTCAGTCGGTTGAGTGTCTGATTTGATTTTGGCTCATGTCATGGTCTTAGAGTTCATGAGTTCAAGCCTTGTGTCAGGCTCTGTGCTGACAGTGCAGAGCCTGCTTGGGATTCTCTCTCTCCCACCTTCACCATCCCTCCCTCATTTATTCCCCCCCAAACTGAATAAATAAACATTAAAAAACTAAAAAGTATTTCACATATAATTTGTATATTACATACATATATATTTACACAGACACATACATGATTTAAAAACCAGAATAATATAAAAAACTTATCACACTGTAGGGGTACCTGGGTGGTTCAGTCAGTTAAGCATCTGACTTCAACTTAGGTCATGATCTTGCAGTTCATGAGTTCAAGCCCTGTGTTGGAATCAGTGCTGACAGTTCAGAGCCTGGAGCCTGTTTTGGATCCTGTGTCTCCCTCTCTCTCTGCCCCTCCCCCCTTGCTCATGTGCTCACTCTCTCTTTGTAAATAAACATAAAAAAGAAACCTATCAGTGTAAATTTTACCTTCCACCTTGTATGTGTCTACCTTGTTCTTCCTACCTTCCATTCTCAACAAGTATTCATTTTTATTAGTTTCTTATGTATCTTCCCACAGTTTAGGTGTAGTAGCAGCAAATACAAATAGATACATGTATTTTTTTCTTCTCATTTTTTATTAAAAAATGTAGCATGGTGTTTATACTGAAGAACACATTCACTTCCTCAATTACTTTGAGTTATGAGGTTCATATTTAGAATTTTAAAGGTTTTGTTCCTTCTCAAACCACGATTGATAAAAGCTTATTAATTGCAGAAAGACAAAAATTCTGTTACTGGAATTATGGCCATATGTAATTTTTCTCATAACATTTTTTATTACTAAAACACTTGCAAGGTTATTTTTTATTTGAGCTATATTTCAGACCTTTGTTTTTTTCCTAAGACACCTAGCCTTGCCATCTAAATTACCTTTTACCATGTAATTGACATTTTCTTTTCATATCGGATTTTCATAGTTTTAAAACTTTTATTCTTTTTTTTGGATTTAGCTTGGAACAATTTAATGTTTAACACCTTTTAGGAAATATTTTGTCATCTGCACTGATAAAATTATAACCATATTTTCATGGTTTACCCAAATGAATTAGTGGGTCTAACTCAAGTGTTTTATTATGAACCTGTGAATATAATAAAGTTTTCTTTTTCTTTTGGTAAAATACAGTGCTTCCCAGCCTCCAATATAACCCCCAATGATCCCTACCTCCTGATATTCATACTCTTGTGTAATCCCTCCCACATAACATTGTTGGTCTTTGTGACCAGTAGAGTATGGCAGAACGGTTGGTATGTTATTTCTAAGACTATGTTGTAAAAAACTCTTGCTTTCATCTTTGGTATGTTTCTTCCCACTACCTGTCTTCCTTTCATCCCTTTCTTCCTGTTTTTTGAATTCTTGGCTCTGTCCCTCCCTCCCTGTCTCTCTGTTAAATCACTCACTCTTGGGGAAGCCAGGTGCCAGGCATGCACAACTCCATGGGGAGGCCCATTTGGCAAGGAACTGAAGCCAACTGTCACATGAGTGGAAACCCCAGTCAAGCCTTCAAGTTGCAGCCACAGCCAAAAAGTTGCAACCTCATGAGAACTACCAAACTAAACCATTCTCAGATTTCTGAATCTCAGAAACTCTAAGATAATAAATTTTTCTGGTGCTAAATTTTCTGGTGATTTGTTATATGCAGCAAATACTATTGGATAACTAACATACTTCTATTTTTGAGCAGGTATGCATAAAAATTGCTAAAAGTGATTAACTGCTGATAGAATAAAGCATATTTCCTAGTAACATTTATGGATTACATGCCACAAGTAGGATGTGCTATGTGCAGAGAATACCAATAGAAAGAGTAGGGTTTGGCATATAGGAACAAAGATGCAGTTGTGAGAAACTTCCTGTTTCTGGGAATTGCATGCTGGGATACTTAGATCCATGCTTCTGCTGAAAACTTAAGGTGATTAAAATACAAAAGTCTGAAAGCATTAAGATACTAAGAAAGCAATGTTCAAAAGGAAAGAGAAGTGGGCATGGGGTCTTGTTGAGACAACCTTATGGGATGAAGGGGCTAGACATTAAAGCTCAAGACCCAGACAAGGTTGTGAATCTAATCAGAATCATGAACCTAATGGGAACTTCCCCACAAGGATGAGACACACCCCTCCAACCCCAAAGGGTTTTAGCTTTTGGATGAGGATGAACCAGAAGTACATAAAGTGTTATAAAACTGTAGTCAAATTAAGAATTGCCTACATCATCCAAAATCTTAAGCATTTAACTTGCTTTAAGGTGTTCCAGACTCCAGGAGGAATAAAAATGTAAATCCTCTCCATAGAAAAGTAACTTCATTGCATGCCTCAAATTACTTTTAAAATATTACATTTACTAACACACAGTTAACATATAAATAGGTAGTCATGTAAGGAAATGCCTAGAGAGCCAAGAACTAGTAGAAATAATGAAAAACCCCTTTAGATAGGTATTAGAGTTTTGTTTTCGGTGTTTAAACAATAGATGTGAGGTACCTGTAGGGAATGGAACACTATAAAAAGGGATGGAGCTAATTTGGGAAAACACTGAATACACATGTTGCAAGAATATATAAAAACTCTAAAGCTCTAAGTAGGTTTAATGGTAGGATAGAATACAGCCACTGGGGAAAATTTATAAATAAGGATAGAAATCAGGAGAAATTCTCCAGAGTGCAGCCTGGAAAGAAAAATTTGGAAAGATGAAAAGAAACAGACATCTACAGCAGGTAGTGAGAAATCATAACATGCTTAATTAGCTGCAGGGGACAGGAGAATAAGACACAACAAATTTTTTTTTTTTATATTTAATGTTTACTTTTGACTCTTGATTTCCACTCAGGTCATGATCATATGGTTTGTGAGTTGGAGCCCCACACTGGGCTCTGTGCTAACAATATGGAGCCTGATTGGGATTCTCTCTCTGCCCATCTCCCACTCATTTTTGCATTAGCACTCTCTCTCTAAAAATATCAAAATATGGGGACAAAGAAACTGAACACATTCTCTCAAAATAAGTGTGGTTTCATAAGCTCTCACTATGTCAGTTGTAGGGAGAGACAGCCAAGCTTTTGCATTTCCAAATCCACTGGGAATAAAAGGAAATACTCTGAATTATAAGTGATTTTAAAAGCTTAGTTCCCATCCTTTGCAATTTGAGAACTGAAAGGTAGAAGTACTCAAAGTTTATTCTCATAATAGTTGACTTAAAGACCAAGAGTCACAGTTAAAATACTCCTGGATATGTTCTATCATTATGAATCAGCCTTTCTAAAAGTTTCAGCTTTATTATCCCTAATATGCTCACTGTTCATCTATTATTAAATGGTGGCAACTGTGTAAAACTTAAAAAGGATTATTTTGTCTTGAAAGTGCTGTACTACATTGACCTTAACCTTGTCTATAATAGTAAAAATTGGTAGATTCTTATTCATAATCTCTATAAGGATACAGTATTTTTAAAATTGTTTTATGTCATGAAGAAACTAGACCCCTCCCCAAGGAAAACACACACATAAACACCATATATTTTTTACAAAAAAAAAAAAAAAACAAACAAAAAACCAAACCAAAACCCTAACTCCTAAGAGAAATCTGGAAAACAAACTAAAATTAAAATCTTACCAAAAATAAGATACTACCCTAAGCCACAATTGCTGCCTTACCTCACACTTAAAAAAAAAAAAATCTCAGGATGTTCAAATACCCCATCAAAAGTTATTTTCTTTAAAAGCAACAACACTTTGGCAGCCTTCAGACTCAAAATCATAAATGTTGCCAGGAGGATGAGCTTAGGTAAAAAGGTAAAAATCTGTAAGTTATTGAAGTATCTGTCTTATAAAAGAAGCCCTTCTCACCGTCAGAAAAACTTCTGGGGATCACAGCCAGGGTGATCATGAGAATCTTTAATATTCCTCTGTGACAATCTCTGTCTCTGTCACTCTTTCTCTCTGTACCTCGCCTGCTTACTCTCTCTCTCTCAAAATAAAAAAAACAAAAACAAAAAAATAATGTAAATCATTGTAATTCAGGGCTTAAATTAATCAAAGGGTTTTTAAGAATCGAGTATTTAATACCTTAGTTCTCTTTAGCAGCTTAACAATTTTTTTTTAATTTAACACATTTGACAGGCATTATTGCCACTTCATCCAGTTTGCTATGTTTACTTACAGTGTTAAACAGTTCATGAAAACGTATTCATGGGATTAAAAATGAACCTTAAGGGTCGCCTGGGTGGCTTAGTCGGTTAAGCGTCCGACTTTCGCTTACGTCATGATCTCGCGGTTCGTGGGTTCGAGCCCCGCGTCCGGCTCTGTGCTGACTGCCAGCTCAGAGCCTGGAGGCTGTTTCAGAGTCTGTGACTCCCTCTCTCTCTGACCCTCCCCTGCTCACGCGCTCTCTCTCTCTCTCCTAGAAATAAAAAAAAAAATTAAAAAATAAAAAAAAATGAACCTTGTACATCATTTAAGTTCTAAGGCCAGCTACACTCTTACCTAAGCATGAGTTATGTATACTGAATCAAAGGTCATGCTTCCATGATGACATCATCTTATTCTGCTTCTCAAATATGTACAGTGTCACCACTTCTACCCAGACTGGATTACTCAGAACTAATAATACACTATTTACTCCTGTTTATTTATATCATCAAAAGCATCTCTAAACTCTCAGATCAATGCCCATTTGTTACTTTCTAATCTCATAAGGTTCTATATATCTGCTATCCTTTCCTCAATGCACCATATACCCTTAACATGAAATCTTTCCTTTGTGCCAAAAAAAGCAATTAGATACATATTTGTTATAAAAATTCAGAGGCAGAGAAAATAGTATGATGATGCTTCATGTACCGATCCTATAACAAACCTCAGATTCAACAATATTCAAGATTTTCCACTTTTGCTTCGTCTATCCCTTTATTTCTTTGCTGGAGTGTCTTCAACCCAATCTCAGACATCATCATTTATGGCCTATTTCACCAATAGGCCATAAAAACCTTTAAACTGCAACTGATACCATCAAGAAAAGTGAAAAAAGCACCTACACAATGGGAGAAAATATTTGCAAATCACATATGTCAAGGGACTGTAGTCAGACTTTATAAGAAACTTTTATAATTCAACAACCCCCCCCCACAAACAAACACATTAAAATGAGCAAATGATTTGAATAAACATTTCTCCAAAGAAAATATATAGTCAATAAGCATTTGAAAATATGGTCAACATTATTAATCACCAGGGAAATCTAAGTCAAGACTAGAATGAGATAGTACTTCATTTTCCACTTGGATGGCTACAATTAAAAAATCAACAGATAATGGGGCGCCCGGGTGGCTTAGTCGGTTAAGCGTCCGACTTTCGCTCAGGTCATGATCTCGCGGTTCGTGGGTTCGAGCCCCGCGTCGGGCTCTGTGCTGACAGCCAGCTCAGAGCCTGGAGCCTGTTTCAGAGTCTGTGACTCCCTCTCTCTCTGACCCTCCCCTGCTCACGCTGTCTCTCTCTCTCTCTCTCTCTCCTAGAAATAAATAAAAATATTAAAAAAAAAATCAACAGGTAACAAGTATCGTTGAGAATGTAGACAAATTGGAACCCTCATACATTGCTGGAGGGAATGTAAAATGGAGTCTCTGCTTTGAAAACTGGCAGTTCCTCAAAAAGTTAAACAGAGTTACCGTAGGAACCAGTAATTCTACTCAAAGAGAAATACTTCCACATACTTCCTTTTTTGTTGTTTTTTAAAAACAGTTTATTGTCAAGTTGGTTTCCAAAAAACACCCAGTGCTCATCCCCGCAAGTGCCCTCCTCCATGCCCATCACCCCACATACTTCCACACAGAATCTATACATGAATGCTTATAGCAGCATTAGTCATTAAGTAGCCAGAAAGCAGAAAGACCACAAATGTCTGTTAACTGATGAATAGACAAATGTGGTGTATACAAACAGTGGAATTTCTCTCGGCCATGAAGAATAAAGTACTGATGCACCTTACAATACAGACCAAGCTTACAAACATGCTAAATGAAAGAAGCCAGTCACAAAAGATGTAACACTGCAGGATTCCATGTATGTGAAGTGGCCAGCATAAGCAAATCCAGAGACAAAAATAAGATTTATGGTGCAAAGGGTTGGGGAGGAAAGGGAAAGTGGCTGCTGTTCTTAAGTTGACTGTGGTGTGGTTGCAAAATTCTATGAATACTCTGACTTGAACACTTTAAACGTATAACATTTTTTTTATTATGAGGGAAATGCCAATCAAATACAAGTCAACCCATTATATATCTCAAAGGTCTTTTTTTTTAAAGACCACTGAAATTTAGTGTTTTCTGAAACTCTAGAAATCTTTTTGATTCAGCTAGAGAACATCCAGAAAATAGTGAAAGCCTGACTGAGGACAAACTGAAATAATTACAATCCAAGCGTGAAAAGACTAAAAGATAATTAAAATCGTGTTATGTGTCAGGTGACGTGTTATCTTAATTTCACAACTGACTGAGCTGTGTCCCAGTCACAGGACCAGAAAATGGCAGTGCTATGCTGCGGAGATCAGTTTGCCTCTGCCCCATGTTTTTCTACCTTCAGCAAGGCTGCGGAAAGTAAGAAGTTGAGGGCAAGGAAGGCAGTGGGTAAAGGGAATACAGCGCTCGGAGTGTTTCCAGAGTGAACACTGGTAGAGAGGAAGCGGGAGACAGAAAACTTGCAAGTTATCACTTCAAAATACTTGTGGAGAAACACTCATTTTTATGGAGAAATGATTTCACGTCACTTTAGGACGGCACTAAAATAAAAAAGAAAATATATCCAACTTTGGAAAATCGTACCCCACACCAGTTGGCTTCTTTCAATCACGGCGTCTCAACCTCTGCCTTCCCTGACGTAAAGTTCTTCAGCAGAAGCGCCCGTTTTCCCACTACCTTTCAAAAGAGCAATTCGCGCGACACTTGGACAGCGAACACCAGCGCTGAGACTGCGCGCTCGCGAAACTCGAACCTCAGTCTCTGCGCGTGCGCACTGCTTCCCGGGCCCCTTCCGCCAGCGCTTGGGAACTTCGGCCCCGGCGCTCAGTGGGCCGCAGGAGACTGCTGTTCTGTGTAGAGCGTGTTGTTTGTTGAGTCGGGTTTCCACGCCACCTGAGACGGTCAGCGGCGGTTGCCCACGGCTCAGCGCCTCCGCGGACTGCGGTCGGTCGTTGCCATGACGGCGACCGCTGGGGGCCCTGGTAAGCGCGGATCCGGCCTTTGTGGGTCCCTGAAGGCTCCACACGATTGGCTCACAGTCCTGCACTTTGGCCTCGCGCCTGTAGTTGGAGCGCTTTGAGGCTCCTCTGACAGCACCACTCCCTTTTCTTGATGGGGGTCCACTTTCTCAGTGCGCCCACAACCGACTGGCCTAGAACTTTGGTTCCTCCCATGGGCCTTAAGACAAAAGCCGACGTGTCGGCCATGAATAGCTAGAATATTGTACCCTTAAAAAAAGTGGGGGGGGATGCTGGGGCGCCTGGGTGGCTCAGGTCATGATCTCACGTTCGTGGGTTCGAGCCCCGCGTCAGACTCTGCTGACAGCTCAGAGCCTGGAGCCTGTCTTTGGATTCTGTCTTCCTCTTTTTCTGACCCTCCTCTGCTTACGCTCTCTTTATCTCTCAAAAATAAATAAAACATTTTTAAAAAATTTAAAAAAGGAATGCTTAGGGCAATTTTGGGTTCATAGGAAAACTGAGCTGGAAGACACAGAGATTCTCCACATACTCCCTATTGGGACACTGCATAGCTTCCCAATTATCATCATTTCCTGTTTTTGTGAGCCAACATTGATACCTCATAATTAACCAAAGTCCATAGTTTACCTTTGGGTTCATTGTTAGCGGTGTACATTCTTGGGGTGTAGACAAATGTATAATGCTTTGTATCACTCATTGTGGTATCATACAAAATAGTTCCCTACAAATCCTCTGAGCCCACTTATTCATACCCACCTTCAACAACCACTGATCTTTTTATTATCTCCATAGTTTTGTCTTTTCCAGAATGTCATATAGTTGGAATCATACAGTCTGTAGCCTTTGAAATCATACAGTAGGTCGTCGATGATAGATTGACTAAGTCAATACACTTAAGAGTATGCATTTGAAGTTCTTCATGACTTAGGAGCTCATTTTTTAAAAAAAGTTTTTATGTTTTACTTATTTCTGAGAGAGAGAGAGAGAGAAAGAGAGAGAGGCAGCGTGTGCAGGGGAGGGTCAGAGAGAAAGGAAGATAAAGAATCTGAAGCAGGCCCCAGGCTCTGAGCTAGCTGTCCAGCACAGAGGCCGACACGGGACTCGAACCCACGAACTGTGAGATCATGACCTGAGCCGAAGTCGGAGGCTTAACCGACTGAGCCACCCAGGTGCCCAAGAGCTCATTTCTTTTTAGCACTGAATAATATTCCTAGTCAGGTGTCTGCATGTATCAGAGCTTTTTAACTCCGTGAAAGACATCTTGGTTGATTACAATTTTTGGCAGTTATGATTAAACCCGCTGTAAACATCCATGTGCAGGTATTTGTATGGACTTAAATTTTTAACTTACATGGGTAGGAGTCAAGGAGCACAACTGCTGGACAGTATGATAAGAGTATGTTTATTTTTGTAATAAACTATCTTTTAAAGTGGCTCTACCGTTTTTGCATTCTCACCAATAGTGAATGAGAGTACCTGTTGCTCCACATTCTCACCAGTATTTGGTGTTGTCAGTGTTCCACATTTTGGCCATTCTAATAGGTTATGTAGTTGTACCTTATTGTTGTTTTGTGTTTCTTTTCTTTTTTTTTTTTTTCCCCAATGTTTATTTATTTTGAGAGACAGCATGAGTGGGGAAGGGCAGAGAAAGGGAGAGAGAGAATCCCAAGCAGGCAAGATGTCAGTGCCAAGCCCAATGTGGAGTCTGATCTCAAGAACCATGAGATCATGACCTGAGCCAAAATCAAGAGTCAGACATTTAATCAACTGAGGCACTCAGGTGCCCAAGAAGTTTTTTCATCTTAAAACCCAGTTTACTCATTATTTCTTTTATGGATGGTACCTTTGGTGTTGTATTTATAAAGTCATTGCTATACCTAAGGTGATCTAGATTTCCTTCTATATTTTCTTCTAAGAGTTTTATAGTTCTGTATTTAATTTTTGTGAAGGATACAAGGTCTTTTTCCAGATTCATGGTTTTCCATGTGGATTGTCAGTTGTTCCAGCATCATTGTTGAAAAGATTATCTTTACTGCATTGTATTGCCTTTGTTCCTTTGTTAAAGATCAGTTGACTCTATGGATGTTTACTTTAGGGCTCTCTGATCCATTTCATTGATCTCTTTGTCTGTTTTTTCACCCGTACCACCCTGTCTTGATTACTGTAGCTTTATAGTAAGTCTTGATGTTGGGTAGTGTCACCTCTTTGTTCTTCTTTTTTAGGTTGTGTTGGCTAGCCTTGTTTTTATGCCCTCCATATAAATTTTAGAATCAGTTTGTCAATATTTATAAAATAACTTTGTGGGATTTTGATTGGGATTGCTTGAATCTGTAGACCAAGTTGGAAGAACTGACATCTTGACTATATTGAGGTTTTCTATGCATGCGCGTGGAATATATCTAAGTAGTTCTTTGATTTCATTTATCAGAGTTTTGTAGTTTTTCTTTTATACACCTTGCACATATTTTGTTAGATTTGTATCTAAGTATTTTGGGGTTTTTGGATGCTAATGTGAATGGTGATGTGTTTTTCATTTGAAATTCCACTTGTTTTTATGCTGATAAGTAGGAAAGAAATTGACTTTTATATATTAACCTTGTATCTTTCAACCTTGCAGTAATAACTTATTAATTCTGGGAGTTTTTGTATTGATTCTTTCAGATTTTTTTGCATATACAGGCATGTCACTTGTGAACAAAGACTGTTTTATTTTTTCTTCCCCAAACTGTATACTTTTATTTCTTTCTGTTGTCTTAGTGCATTAGCTAGTACTTCTAGTATGATGTTGAAAAGGAGTGGTGAAGGGGTAGGAATACTGCGTTTTGAGGTGCTGGTTGAAAGTAACATTTATATCATCCATAATTTCAGTACATCAAATGCAGAGTAGTTTTGGTCAGTCTGATTCTCCTTGGAATTGTGTGAAAGAGAAATGCATACAAATGGGTGTGGTCAAGCATTATTCTAGCTTTTTGAATCCAGCCTTTGCAAGCTGGTGATTTGTGTGTCCCTGTTGTTTGACCCCAGAGTTAGAGGTGTTTTAAACCAGGCAGTTCTGCTCCAGAAGGTTGCAGTATCTTTTACATAAACATAAGTAGTCACATTAGACAGCTTTGGTGACATATTTTTTCAGCTTTAGTTTTTTCCTTATTGTAAGCATAATACATGCTCATTATAGAACATTTATAAAATATATCGAAGCAGGGGGAAAATCCACAAAATGCCAATAGAAACTTTTTGATATATTTTCTAATGTGAATGATAAAATAAGATGGAGTCACTTGTCGTGGTTCATTTATACAATGGAATACTACATGGCAATGAGAAAGAATGAAATCTGGCCATTTGTAGCAATGTGGATGGAACTTGAGGGTGTTATGCTGAGCAGCATAAGTCAGGCAGAGAAGGACAGATACCATATGTTTTCATGTATAGGTGGATTAGGAGAAACTTAACAGAGGACCATGGGGGAGGAGAAGGGGAAAAATAGTTGGGGAGAGGGTGGGAGGCAAACCATGAGATTCTCTTGAATGCTGAGAATAAACTGAGGGCTGATGTGGGTTGGGGAGAGGGGAAGGAAGGTGATGGGCATGGAGGAGGGCACTTGTTGGGGTGAGCACTGGGTGTTATATGGCAGCCAACTTGACAATAAACTATGAAATGAAAAAAAAAAAGAAAAAAAAAAAGATGGAGTCACTTGTGTCAAGGAGTTTTAAAATGAGCCAGAAGGTGATTAAGGGGGTGGGCCTTACGCACATTCTCTTCAGGTAGAACCGTGAACTTTGGAACTGGGCCAAACTGCAAATATTCCAAGGACTCTGCATGAACACATGCAACTTACTATGGTAATTGACTTTTTCTTAGTGATAGCCTTAGCAACCAATTATGTTTAGCTAGTTGTTGTTGTTGTTTGCCACCAACAGCAATCAAATTTTTTTGTAAAGAACATATAGAAACATTCTTTTTTGTCTTTAAAAACTCCTGACCTTGGTTCCTAGTGAGATACGATTTGGGTTGCTACCCAAACCTGTGCTCCCTGAATTGCAATTCTCAGATTGCAGATAAATGCTTTTATTTCATTTCTGCCTCTTCTCTTGGTTGACACTACAATCTTGACTTTTAAGAACACAGTATACATGTCACCATATGCATTATGTCTCTTTTTTGGTTTTCTTTCACTTTTTAAAAATGTACAAAGTAGTTTTTTTTTAGAACATTAATTTTTAGTGACTAGAATAAGAAAAATTTATTATCTTACAAGTCTGTGGGTCAGAAATCTGAAATAGTCCCAGTGATCTAAAATCAAAGTGGCAGCAAGCCTGCTTTCCTTCTGGGGGCTCTAGGAGAGAATCAGTGTTCTTGTCCTGCCATCCTCTAGAGACTGCATGAGTTCCTTGACTCACGATTTCTTCCTCCATGTTCAGAGCCAGCAATGGCTGGTCCAGTCTTTCTCACATGTTTCACTCTGACACTGACTCTCTTGCTTCCCTCTTTGACTTATAAGGATCTTGTGATTCAATGGGCCCATCTGGATAATCCAAGCTAATCTCCCCACCTCAAAGTCAGCTGATTAACAAATTTAATTCCGTTTGTCATCTTAATTCTCTTTGTAATATAACATATTCACAGTACACAGAGATTAGGATGTGGACATCTTTGCAGGGGGGTGGTCATAATTCTTCCTACCACAGTTCCCACATATTGTTCTTCACTGTGTTTTTCCCCCACTTAACATATCTTTGGGATTATATAAGTACATCTAGATTTGCCTTATTCTTTTTAATGGCTGCATAATGTTCCATTGCATGGATATACCATATTTATTTAATGAATCCACTGTTGATGGATATTTTAGATTATTTTCACTCTTGCTATTACAGTGTTATAGCAAATATCCTTGTACCAAATGTTTCACTTTCCATGTATATCTGCCTATGGGATAAGTTTATGAAAGTGGAATTTCTAGGTAGACGTATTTTTCTTTTTTTAAAAAATTCTTCTTTCTAAAAAATCTTTATTGAGATATAATTTCCAATCCATACAATTCACTTATTAAAGCATACAATTCAGTGGTTTTTAATATATCAGAGTTGTGTAACCATCACCACAGTCAATTTGTGGTGAGCTGAAATCATGAGTAGGACATTTAACTGACTGAGCCACCCAGGCACCCCTAACTCAAATATTTTTTAAATTGCTGTGTATTTTCTTCTGAGTCTGAAAAGTGTATGACTGTTGCCTATGCTAAATAGAGCCACATGTTTGGGGCCATAGTGGATGATCCAGCTAATTCTTACCTTTATTCCATAGCCTGATATATAGAGTGATTGCTAAGTTGCGTGCATTTTAGTTAGAAGTTCTCTTTATACGTCCCTCCATTCTCTAATCGAAATTTACTTTTTCTCAATGCCTTATTGGAAGTTTCTGCTAGTTGTTTTCAGGTTCTTAACTGTTGTTAGGCAAGGTTAAGAGACATAATTAACAGATGATATAATCTCATGCATAAGGAATTTGCAGCCAATTGATAGGCACTAAAATGTTTAAATTAATATACAAGAATTAGGTAGGTAACTGTTTTTCTCATTGTTATATTAGGATATGACACAGTATGGAGTAGATTTGGATTCAAGTACTATAGTCTTGGTTAACTCATATATTTTAATGCTTAATAGAAAATCTGGACGGCCAAAAAGTAGTTGATAGATATGGGAATTATGTATATTTGTACATGATAAACAAATCTGTAAATATCAGCTCAGGAATTTAGTCACTGACGTAAATGTTGTCCAGATTCATAATCTGAAGGTGAATATGCTTAAATGTATAGTTTATGATTCTAAATTATTAATATAAATATAGAATGGGGCCTCCGGCCAAGAAAACAATTAAGATATACAGAGTTTAAAAGGTTTTAGTATAGCTTTAAGAAAAAGTTTATATAGTTATTTTGAGAGGGAGAGAGAAAGAGAGACAGTGTGTGTGCATGCACAAGTAGGGGAGGAGCAGAGAGAGAGGCCGAGAATTCCAAGCAGGCTCTGTTCTATCACCACAGAGCCTAATGTGGGGGCTGAGTATCATATACCTTAAAATCATGACCTGAGCTGAAATCAAGAGTCAAATGCTTAACTGACCAAGCCACCCAGCCATCCCTAATATAGCTTTTAATATGACTTCACATACATTTTACCTGTTTATGGGGCCAGTATTGGAGAGAATATCATATGAAAATCTTGCTTTAAAATACCTGCTTCTACATTTCTTTTTCTTCCTGCATATTCCTCATGCTTCTGAGTTTCAGACTATTCTATATGTTTACTAATTATTACTATATCATATACACATGTTCTCAATTGCCATGTCATAATACTTGTTCTCAATTTTTAAAATTTTGTGTTATTGCCAGTTTAATTACCTTATTCTCCTCCAAAATATACTAAAAATGTTTACTCCACAAAAAATCATCCACTTTTAAAAATATAAATGTTGTTTTAGGATCTTGGAGTGAAAATATACTAGAATATTTTCTGAGAAATAACCAGATCACAACAGAAGATGGCGCTGAGATCTTTTGGTATCATGCTGCTAACCACAAGGCACAAGTGAATGAGGCACTGAAAAGTAAGTCAATATAGTTTCTTGTATTTACATTGGATAATAGATTAATTCAACTCTTTTTTTGATATCTGACATTATTTTCAGGTATCAAAGACTTAGAAGATCAAAGTGTAAACCCTAGGCTGACATAAACATTTTAATAAAATATTTCATTTTGTTAACAAAATGAACAAATTTCCATAGTGAATTTTCTTTTTTTCTAGAAGTAGTTTGCCTTTTCCGTATCTATTTGAAACATCGAATGTATTTACACTTGCTTATATACTGTAGTGACTGAAGTAAAATTTTTGTGGTCACTGTTGTATGTCTTACATATTTTTGTGTCTTTCATAGTGTATTAAGGAAAGGGTCAGTAAATATTTGTTGAATGGATGGATGAAGCCATTGTATCCTAATTTATAATTAATTGCCTTGGGCAGTACTTATGCTTAGGCTAGAAACCAAGACTTTGGTTTACTAACTCCATCTATAATTTTCTATACCTATACCGACATCTACATCTATATCTACCTTCATTATAGATGAACATGATAGCAGTTTTTTCAGCCTTTTCCTATGATGTGCCCCTGTTGGCTGCAGCAGCACAGGAGACTGAGAGCATATCACCAGAGAGGTCTGGGGCATAACAAAGTGACCCAGTACAACAAGGAAAATTCCTCAGTCCCAAGTTTTATTATAAAAATCTATGCATCTTTTGCATCCTATTCAATTATGTATCTGGATAATGTGTCTGAATGCATATTTCTTTTATTATAAAGATATTGCTTTAAATTGTTATTCTTTGCTCCTCAAAGGGAAGAACTTTGGTTTAATATTGAATCCTTGAACCTAGAACACGTAATAACCATACAGTGATTCTTTAATAGATGAATTTTAGCAAAAGCAATGCTTCAGGAAAAAGTTGATTAGTGGTTTCTAGGAGCTGGTTGCAGCAGAGAATAGGGAGTGAATGCTAATGGATACAGGGTTTCTTTCTGGGATAATGAAATTTTTCTGGAATTAGATAGTGGTAGTGGTTGTACAGCATTCTGAATATTCTAAAAATCACTGAATGGTATCCTTTAAAGTGTGAATTTTATGGTATGTGAATTATATATCAATTTTTTTAAGTGAAGAAAGGAAGAGATAAAACTATTTGCAGACAGTATGGTTGTATATATAGAAAATCAAAGTTTCTGCAGATAAATGATTGTTAAGTCATGAGTAAATTTAGAAAATCTCAGGATACAAAGTCAAAGCAGAAAATAAATTTTATTTCTATGTAACAACAACTAAAAATTTGGAAAAAATCTTTAAAATTTACAGTTCATAATATCCTATGTAGAAATCTTATACTAGAAATAATCTAATTAAATATGGATACTTTACTTTTAAGCTTGTTTTACAATTGCCAATGGAAAGTTATTTCCAATCGCTGGCAGTCCAATATTGATCTGGGAAGTTTTCATAGGCTACTTAGTCTTCAGAGAATGTCCTTTTAATGTTCCATTAGGCAAAACCAGAGAGCTAAGTTTAATAGCTTGGGAATGCTCTTCACAAATCCCTTTTTTAAACCATGGCTAGTTTTGCAATTTCTTTTTAGTCCAAAGTGAGGAGACAGGCTTCTGGAGACATTTAAAAAACCAAAGTACAGGAAGAACAATGTAAAAGTACCGCCTGGTATTGCACTGTCAGCACATCCTGATCACAGACTAGTCAGAATTGTTTACAGAAGTTATTACATGTAATGTAATGTTATGTTACAACATTTCAGCATGTAGATTTTAAACACATTCATTTTAAAAGATATACTGGTTTAAAAAAAAGGAAAACATTTAAGTCTTTATGAGAATAAAGGTGGTTTTTTTTCAAAGCCTTGAAAAAAGCCTTTGTAACATCTTTAGGAAACGTGTGACTATAATAAATATCTAACGTTCCTTTTTTTTTTAATGCTTTATTTCTGAGAGAGAGCGAGAGAGCAGGGGAGGGTCAAAGAGAGAGGGAGACACAGAATCTGAAGCAGGCTCCAGGCTCTGAGCTGTCAGCACCAAGCCTGACGCGGGGCTTGAACCCACGAACTGTGAGATCATGACCTGATCCGAAGTCGGACGCTTAACCGACTGAGCCACCCAGGCGCCCCAAATATCTAAAGTTTCTAATTTGATGAATGAGAAGATAAAAGTACTATTTTTATTCTCAGAAACTTCAACAAACACTTATTACTCCTTCTTTTGTATGCTCACTTTGCTATGTACTGAGAAGAAATTAAATATTATAACAACAGGGTAAGAGCTGTATGACCTAGGGAAAGGCATTTAACTCTTCACCACCTATTTGCTCATCTGTGAAACAAACGTGTAAAGGCCTAACACTCAGCGCCTGGCACTTAGTAGTTAGATAAGTAAATGTTAGTTTTTGTCCTCTTCTAAAGGCTCCTGGACATGACATTTTCTGCAGTCCTTATTTTATTACTATTAACTTAAGTTCTTTTATTTGGAAAGGTCCTGCTCACATGATAGAGGCCGATGTCCTTCTTCCAAGTGATGGATCAGAATATAGCCAACCAATCATGGCCCATCCTCCTGAAACAAATAGTGATAATACTTTACAGGAATGGCTGAATGAAGTTATAAAAAGCAATAAAGGCATCAAACTGGATTTCAAGAGGTATTTGTATACACATTTTCAGTTTTTCAGTTGTTATAGAATAACATGGAAAAAAAGGATTAATAGCATCATATATCTGTGCTTGACTAACTAACTTTATACTTTAAACTGAAAATAGAATTGCAAACTAATATATTTCAAGAATGGACCTAAAATTGTTTGCTAAAATTGTTTCTTGGGAACCCTTTGAAGATAAAATTAATTTTTACAAAGGAATTTATCGTAAGTTACCATTGTGATAATAGAATGATAAATTTAGAACCTAAGGTTTCTTTACCAATAATATTTTGGAAGTATTGATAATGAAGAGGACAATTGTCATTTCCTTTCCTGTAGCTGTTATGGGAAACTTTACTTTTGTGGTATTTTGGCAGGGTAAAAACTATAGGTAAAGCCAGGAATATATTGTGATACCACAAAAGCTCCCCATAAGCCCCATGAAGGCTACTGCTAATGAAATCTAGGATTTGTGGTAAATCTACCTTATCTCTGAACAATATTTTTAAATGGAATTTTCTCAAGAAATTAATAATGATTTGGAAGTCTTACTTACAGAATTATTAAGATGACTCATTTGTTGTAGGGCTAAATATCCCAGTAAACCTCATTATACTGTTGGTGAATGAAAGACCTATTTTAATATCTTAAAGTTTGTAGTGTGGTGAATGAACCAAAGTCTTTTTTATTGACAAAGAAACTTAGTCGCAGAGAAGTTAAATGATTGATCCAAAGACAGTAACTTAACTTGACAGCTGAGCAAGGATGAGATCCCAGGTTAGTGTTCTCTGTACTATGAAATAAAAATTTGATCTTTAATGTTTGGTGACTCAGAGTTTTAGCACGCCTTGCTGTTTCATTTGTATGTTTACTGTTGCCCATTGAATTGTTCTCTCTAATATATTCTTTGGCTTCTCACCAGTCAGATCCACTCATTCATTCCTAGCAACTATCTCAAAAGGGCTGAGGCACTATAAAAAATATTTTGCAAATTTTTTGGTCACAACATATTTGAAGGAATGGATTTAACTGTGGACACTATAGTGTGTCAGACACTGTTCTAAGAGCATTAAATGTGTTCATTCATTTAGTCCTTATAACAATCCTAGGAGGTAGCTTATTGCTATCATTCTCGTTTTCCAGTTGAGGGGAAAAAGGCAGAGAGGAGTAAGTAGCCTGCTTGTTGTCACATACTTGGTAGGAAAGCTGCCACCTTGGCTGGAGACTTCACACTCTGAACCCAAACTCTGTACTACCTCTTTGTAAAAGTAGCTGAATTTTACTAGTTCTTATTATATGCCTTTAAGTTATTGTTTTTGTTATATAAATAATAACTAAGTATTAAAATTTTATGTGAAGTTTTCTCCTAGAATGTAATTTTAAATGGTTTATTGTAATTTTAAGTATGATTTTTATTTTCTCATCCCCAATTTCTAAACAAATAGGAAAATAGGTATGATACTCAGAAGTTGAACTTACAAGTAACTTTTTAGGGGAAAAAAAAACCTATTCTATAAAAACAAAGTCTGTATTCTTCCTAGGAATTTAAATAAGTACCACCAAAGGGAAATTTTAGGTGGTATACTGATCAGGACCTCCCTCTTCAAGTGGTTTTCTTGGCCAACCTTTGTCAGTTTATTATGAGAAACTTAATACATGTAAGAATTGAGAATGTTAGTCACTGTTATTTGTAATTAGAATTACATGGTATTGTCAGCATTACCTTGATTTCAAAACCAGACAAAGACCCCACTAAAAAGTGGAACTACAGATCAATTTCCCTGTTGAACATGGATGCAAAAATTCTCAACAAGATACTAGAAGACAGAATCCAACAAACAATACATTAGAAGAATTATTCACCATGATCAAGTGGAATTTATTCCTGGGCTGCAGGGCTTGGTTCAATATCAGCAAATTAATCAATGTGATACATCACATTAATAAAAGAAAGGATAAGAACCACATGATCCTCTTAACAGATGCAGAAAAAGTGTTTGACAAAATACAGCATCCTTTCTTGATAACTCTCTAGAAAGTTGGGAGAAGCATACCTCAATATATGCTCCTTGAAGGAGCATACCTCAAGATCATAAAGTCTTTATATGAAAGACACTCAGTTAATATCATTCTCAATGGAGAGAAACTGAGAACTATCCCCCTAACATCAGGAATACGACACTCCTGTTATTCAACATAGTATTGGAAGTCCTAGCCTCAGCAAAAAGAAGTAAAACTAAATTGGCAAGGAAGAAGTCAAACTTCACTCTTTGCAAATGACATTATACTCTCACATGATACTCTACTCTACTTTTGGGAAAACCCAAAAGATTCCACCAAAAAACTTTCTAGAACTGATACATGAGTTCAGAAAAGTCATAGGATATAAAATCAACATACAGAAACCAGATGCATTTCTATACATTAATAATGAAGCATCAGAAAGAGAAATCAAGGAATCTATCTTACTTACAATTGCATTGAAAACCATACAATACCTAGGAATAAACCTAACCAAAGATGTAAAAGATCTGTATGTTGAAAACTATAGGAAGCTTATGAAAGAATTGAAGAAGACACCAAAAAAAAATGGAAAAACATTCCATGCTCATGGATTGGAAGAAAAATACTGTTAAAATGTCGATACTGCCCCAAGCAATCTACATTTTCAATACAATCCCTATCAAAATAACACCAGCATTCTTCACAGAGCTAGAACAAACAATTCTAAAATTTGTATGGAGCCAGAAAAGACCTTGAATAGCCAAAGTAATGTTGAAAAAGAAAACCAAGGGTATCCAGGTGACTCAGTCTGTTATTTGTCCAATTTTGGCTCAGGTCATGATCTTGAGGTTCATGGGTTCAAGCCTCACTCGATTCGGGTCTGTCCTGACAGCTCAGAGCCTGCTTTAGATTCTGTGTCTCCCTCTCTCTTTGCCCCTCCCTCACTTGTTCTCTTTCTCTCAAAAATAAATAAACATTAAAAAAGAAAGAGAAAAAAGAAAACCGAAGCTGGAGGCATCACAATTTCAGACTTCAAGCCATATTACAAAGCTGTAATTATAAAGACAGTATGGTAGTGGCACAAACACAGACACTCTGATCAGTGGAACAGAATAGAGAACCCAGGAATGTACCCACAAACGTATGGCCAGCTCATCTTTGACAAAGCAGGAAAGAATATCCAATGGGAAAAAGAGAGTTTCTTTAGCAAGTAGTGTTAGGAAAACTGGAGAGCAACATGCAGAAGAGTGAACCTGGACCACTTTCTTACACCATACACAAAAAGAAACTCAAAGTGGATGAAAGACCTAAATGTAAGAAGGTAAACTATCAAAATCCTAGAGGAGAGAATGGTCAACAACCTTTTTGATCTTGGCCACAGCAATTTCTTACTAGACACATCCCCTGAGGCAAAGGAAACAAAAGCAAAAATGAAGTATTAGGACCTCATCAAGATAAAAAGCTTCTGCACAGTGAAGGAAACAATCAACAAAACTAAAATGCAGTCAACAGAATGGGAGACATTTGCAAATGACATATCAGATAAAGAGTTAGTATCCAAAATCTCTAAAGAACTTAACAAACTCAACCCCCAAAAAACAAGAATTTGGTGAAAAAATAGGCAATAGACATGAAGAGACATTTTTCTGAAGAAGATATCCAGATGGTTAACAGACACATGAAAAGATGCTCAACATCATTCATCATCAGGGAAATACAAATCAAAACTACAATGAGATACCACCTCACACCTGTTAGAATGTGTAAAATTAACAACTCAGGAAACAACAGATGTTGCAAGGATACAGAGAAAGGGGAACACTTTTGCACTGCTGGTGCAAATGCAAACTGGTGCAGCTACTGTGGAAAACAGTATCGAGGTTCCTCAAAACATTGAAAACAGAGCTACCCTATGACCTAGTTATTGCACTACTAGGTATTCATCCAAAGGATACATAACTGCTGATTCGAAGGGGCACATGCACCTCAATGTTTATAGCAGCATTATCAACGTTAGCCAAATTATGGAAAGAGCCCAAATGTACATCAACTGATGAGTGGATAAAGAAGATCTGGTACATATATATATATATGTATATATATATATGTATATATATATATAGTGGAATATTACTTGGCACTTAAAAAGAATGAAATCTTGCCATTTGCAACAATGTGAATGGAACTAGAGTGTATTATGCTAAATGAAATAAGTCAGTCATTGAAAGACATATCTATCATATGATTTCACTTATCTGTGGAATTTAAGAAACAAACCATCAACATAGAGAAAGGGAAGGAAAAATAAGATAAAACAGAGAGGTAGGCAAATCATAAGAGATTCTTAAATACAGAGAACAAACTGAGGCTTGCTGGAGGGGTGTTGGGTGAGGGTAGGCTAAATGGGTGATGTGCATTAAGGAGGACACTTGTTGGGATGAGCACTGGATATTATATGTAAATGATGAATCACTAAATTCTAGTGCTAAAACCCTTATTACACTGTATGTTAACTAACTTGGATTTAAATAAAATTAAAAAACAAACATACAAAAAATGAATTTACTATATGAATATACTTTAGAGATATTACTTAGAATATGAATTCATTAAAAATTGAATTTGAGTATACTAAAAAATTACATGGTATTAATAGATTAATTGGGAGGGATGTATCATTTTGTAATATTTAGAAATTTGCTACATGTTCCAGTCCAGGAAAATGGTAAGTTATTCTTTCAAGTGTACATTATATATTGCTGTTGGGTCAAGTTCATCCTCAGTCTTTTTTTTCTTTTTTTCCCAAAAATGTTATGGCTTTTCTTTGATATTTAGTCTTCTAGAATAATTTTATCTTATATTTTATTTTATATTTATTTTACGCTATTTTAGAGAGAGAGAGAGAGGGTATGAGTGAGCGAGAGGGGCAGAGAGAGAGAGAGAATCTTAAACGGGCTCTATGTGGAGCCTGCTACGGGGTTCTATCCCGCAGTCCTGGCATAACTACCGGAGCTGAAACAAAGAGCTGGATGCACTACTGATTGAACCACCCAGGTGACCCCAGAAGAATTTGATAATTGTTTTGTCCAATTCCAGAAAAATAAAAACTACAACAGCAAAAACTTATTTTTCTTTAGTAAGATTTTATGTTTTTCTTAATATAGGTTTTGTTTTTCTTATTTAAATTTCTGATAAGGGAAAGTGGGATTACTATAGTCTATATTAGCAATAATTAAAATATTTACATATAAAAAAGAACACATGTATTAAATTCTTGTTTCATTATATTATGCATCATAGCTCCCTATGGTTAACTGCACAGTGCTTTGCCCATAGTGGACACTTAATATATGCTGATGGAATTTCAGTCTTGGGGAGAATATGCTGAGATTGGATATTATCCAATGGAAAACCATTATTCAACAGACCTATATTATTTTACTAAATTGTTAAAGCCTAAGACTCTCCCTCCTGAATGTAAACTACAAATTAGTATTTAACCCAACCTCCACAGACACCAGATTTCTTAAGAAACCAGAATTCTTTCTGGAAAAAGAGGTGTTGGCAGAGGTGCATACATTAGTTTAGGTTTTCCTTCAGTTCCACCCATAAAGAGCAGAACCCCACAGTACCTTGGCTTCTCCTGTAGGCCTTGAAGACAAACAAGCTTTGGAGTCACAGCTGCAAGTTGCTTGCTACCAGAAATAGGGGTTCCAGATCTCAGAATTGTGGTTTTAACACAGCACTGATACTGTTTAGGGCAGAAAGCATTTAGGACAGAGAAATGACAGTCTCTAAATTAAAGTCTGCTAGGTCCAGCATTAGAGTTTATTAATACACTAAAATCTAGGGCCCCCATTTCAGGGGTAGAAGCATGAGCAAAAAGAAGCTCATGATATGGGAGCGAGTGAAATAAAGGCTGGAGGCTGGTTTTCTCTGGTTTTAATGAACCGTATCCTTGCTCACTAATTAATTGGACCTAATAAATAATGAGGTTATCAGTTCCTCCTGTTACAGTAAGAGGCCTAAAAGGAGTGAGGTGAAGAATAGCAGAAGCATAGTCAGGAGGACTCCAATCCATTAAGAAAGTTGTAATGTGAGGAGACGGTACTGAGTGTTCTTCTGTCTGACAGACATCTCCCAGAATCTTAGCCTCCCATTGTAGTATTCACTAAAAGCTAATTTTCTTTTTAAATTTTTATTTAAATGCTAGTTAGTTAACATACATCGCAATAATGGTTTCAGGAGTAGAATTCAGTGATTTCATCCGTTACATACAATACCCAGTGCTCATTCTAACAAGAGTGTCTTCCTTAATGTCCATCACCCATCTAGCCTATCCTTCACTCACCTCCCTCCATAAGCCCTCAATTTGTTCTCTGTCATTAAGTGTCTTTTGTGGTTTGTTTTCCTCTCTTTTCTTTTTTTTCTCACTTCCCTATATTCATCTGTTTTATATCTTAATTCCACAGATGAGTGAAATCATATGGTATTTGTCTTTCTCTGACTGACTTATTTCATTTAGCCTAATACACTCTAGCTCCATCCACGTTTTTGTAAATGACACATTTTCACTCTTTTGGATGGCTGAGTACTATTCCATGGTATATATACCACATCTTCCTTATCTCTTTATCTGTCAGTGGACATTTGGGCTCTCTCCATAGTTTGGCTACTGTTGATAATGATGCTATAAACATTGAGGTGCGTGTACCTCTTCAAATCTGCATTTTTGTGACCTTTCAGTAAATACTTATTACTGCAGCTGCTAGATAATAGGGTAGTTCTATTTTTAATGTTTTGAGGGACCTCCATACTGTTCTCCAGAGTGGCTGCATCAGTTTGCATTCCCCTGAACAATGCATGAGGGTAAAGCCAATTTTCTTTGAAGCAAACTTAAACCTTAAAGGTTCAGAAGAAATTCAGAAGTATACGTAGGGTAGTGTACAGTTTGTGTATAGATTTTAAAAAGTAAAGTTTATATAGGCTGACTGAAACCTTACTGTTTTAAAACCTGTAGATGTCAGTTAGAATAGATGTAGAGAAGAAAAAAGAGTGAAACTGCTTTTTTATTTAAAAGTAACTAAATATAGTTGCCTTTAGTTTCCAGAAAGGATGTTTAATTTTATTTATTTATTTTTAAAGGTTTATTTATTTATTTTGGGAGAGAAATAGGGGAGGAGCAGAGAGAGAGGGAGAGAGAATCCCAAGCAGGCCCCATGCTGACAGCACAGAGCTGGATGTGGGGCTCCATCTCACAAACCATGAGATTGTGGCCTGAACTGAAATCAAGAGTCACATGGTTCACTGACTGAGCCATGCAGGCACCCCCAGATGTTTATAAAATGAAAATGAAATTTAAGAAAATTTAAGGAAATGTTATAATGTTACACTTTGCAGTCAGTTTTTTTTTTATTTTTTAAAAAATTTTTAATGTTTTATTTATTTCTGAGGGAGAGAGAGAGAGAGCAGGGGAGGGTCAGAGAGAAAGGGAGACATAGAATATGAAACAGGCTCCAGGCTCTGAGCTAGTTGTCAGCACAGAGCCCGATGCGGGGCTCGACCCACAAACCGTGAGATCACGACCTGAGCTGAAGTCAGGCGCTTAACCAACTGAGCCACCCAGGCGCCCCTGCAGTCAGTCTTAGAAATGTGTTTATGCATCCAAATTTACAAGAATATGTGAAGGAAAAGGGGCTCTTTTCTCTGAGGTCATGAGCCAGTTTTAAAGACACAGTACCTGGGTACACTTTAGGTATTTTAGTAAATGTGAATTTTCAGGTTATAAATATATCTAATTTTAAATCTTATTTATACATTCTCTGATGACTGAATATTTGTGTATTTCCTTAAATTATTTTATACCAAGTAATCCTAATACAGAGTTTTGAAACCTCAGTCTGTCTACAAATAGTGACATTATTCATATATATATAGTACATTTCAAGTACCTTCATGAATAATAAGTATAAATCAATCTTTTGAGATATGGCATATTTTAACTTTCTCCTCTGGTTCTATGTGATCTTTGAATTTATTTAATTCAGGCATTATTGTATTATACTTTTATTAGGAAATTGAGAACATTGAAAACACCAGTTTAAAAGAAGTTCTTTTAGTCTGGAGTCTGGAAAACCTCCAAAAACATGGAGGTTAAAGAACACCCTTCTAAAGAATGAATGGGCCAATCAGGCAATTAGAGATGAAATTAAAAAATATATGGAAACAAATGAAAATGAAAACACAACAATTCAAAATCTATGGGA
>NW_024080929.1:2142256-2150031 GCF_003009895.1 Hyaena hyaena | reverse complement strand
GTGCATTGGATGTCTCCACTTTATTTTGCATCTCATTTATAGCATTTTTTAATTCATCACAACTATTTCTAAGCTCCATAGTCTTTGTAGCGATAGTTTCTCTGATGTCTTCCATGTCTTTTCAAGCCCAGTGATTAATTTTAAGACAATTTTTCTAAATTCTTGTTCAGTTATGTAGCTTATATCTATTTTGAGCAGTTCTTTAGGTGTTATTTCTTTCTGGAATTTCTTTGGAGGAGGGCTCTTTCATTTGGTCATTTTGGTTAGCTTTCTATCTCTTGTTAATTTTAAAAGCTTGCTATGCACTCTGCCCCTGTGGGTGCTGCTGTATTAAAAAGGGCTCTTTGTCCATGGCATGTCCATTCAGGAAGTGTTCTTTGAATGGTGTTTTTTGGTTTCTCTTGTTGAGACTTTGTTTATTTTATTTCCCTACTCATAGTGGTATTTGGAGATGCCCCACCATGTTTACTTTGGCTTGTTTCTCAAGGTAACCCTCAAAATCCTGGGGATTTTTGGTTTGCAAAATGGTCTCCATACACCGAAGGCATGGAGAGGTGAAGCAAAAGGCAGACCACTCCAGATGGGTGGGTGGCAGGGTTGATAAGTAAGGGAAATTACACGTGTCCGTGAGCGAGTGGATCTCGGCATCTGCCTCCCAGAATCCTACCGGTTTATATAAAGCCTTTAATATTCATTCATGTATATTCTGTAGAGGGTCTCCACAACCCTTTTCTCACTCAATGTTACATCCTTTGGCTGCTGGCTCGGGAATGGTGGCTCATGACCATTTCAATAGACACATTTGTGTCAAGCATTTGACAAAATACAATATCTACTCATAAGAAAAAATATTCATGAAAATAGGTGTAGAAGGAACATGCCTCAAGATGATAAATGCCATCTAAGAAAAGCCCACAGCTAACATCATCCTTAACTCTTTTGGTCAGAAGAAAAATGACATCAGATGGAAATATGAATCCACACAAAATAATGAAGAGCACCAAGAATGGTTGCCATATGTGTAATATATAAATTTTTGAAAACTCTTTAAATTGTTTTAAAATATAATTGACTACTTACACTATAATAACATATTATGATAAAATATGTTATGGGTTTATAACATATGTATAAGTAAAATTAAAGATAATAGTAACATAAACCGGAGATGGGAGAAATGGTAGTTTACTACTATTAAGTTCTTATATACAAAGTGTATAATATCACCTGAAAGAAGACTGTGATGACTTAAAGATGTATATCATAGGGGTGCCTGGGTAGCTCAGTCAGTTAAGCATCTGACACTGCTCAGGTCATGATCTCACAGTTTATGGGTTCGAGACCTGCACTGGGCTCTGTGCTGGCCACTCAGCCTGGAGCCTGCTTTGGATTCTGTCTCCCTCTCTTTCCTCCACTTCCCCACTCACACTCTGTTTCCAAAAATGAATAAATATTTTTAAAATTTTTAATAAAAAAATTAAGAAAATAAAAAAGTTGTGTATCATAAACCTTAAAACAAAAAGTATGTTAACAAAACAAAAAGTATATCTAATTAGCTAATAAAGAAGATAAAGTAGAATCATAAAAATACACAATTAATCCATGGTACCTGGATGACTTGGTCAGTTGAGCATTCAACTTCAGCTCAGGTCATTACCTCACGGTTTGTGGGTTCAAGCCCCACATCAGGCTTTGTACTGACAGTGTCTCCTTCTCTCTCTCTGCCCCTCCCCCACTCATGTATTCTCTCTCTCTCACCTCTCTTTCTTTCAAAAATAAAAATAAAATAAAATATTAATATTTTTTAAAAATATACAATTCAAAATAAGAAAAGAGAGTAAAAAAGAACAGATGACACAAACAGAAAATAAATAGCAAGATGACAGAATTAAATCTAAATAATATCATTAATCACATTAAATATAAAATATCTAAACGCCTTAACCAAAAGGCAGAGATCTTCAGTTTGTATAAAAAAACAAAACCCAAGTATGTGCTGCCTGCATAAAACAGACTTTACATACAAAGACACAAATTAATTAAAATAAAAAAATAGATAAAGATATATGATGGTAACATTAGTCAGAAAATAGCTTCCGTTGGCCATAAAACAAGTGCCAGCAAATTTGTAAAGATTCAAGTCATACAAACCATGTATTGTGATCACAAAAAATTAAATTAGAAATCAAAACAGAAAGATATCTGGAAAATCCCCAAATATTTGTAAGCTAAATAATGCACTTCAAAACAACCCATAAGTTAGAAAGAAATTAAAGTATTTTATGAAAATGTAACACATGGGCATCTGTGAGGTGTCCCAGAGCAATACTTAGGATAAATTTTAGAGTTTTAAATGCTTAATTTATAAAAGAATAAAAATCTTAAATCAGTGAACTTTAGGAAACTAGAAAAGAAGAGCAAATTTAACAAGTAAGTGGAATAAAAGAAATAATAAAGAAAATAGCAAAAAAAATTGAAATTGAAAATAGGACACAATAAAGAAAACTAAAAGTATAATTCATTAAAGAACACATAGATAAATTAAACTTTATCAAAATTAAAAACTTCTTGAAATATGCTGTTATGGAAATTCCTCCACAGTCTGGAGGAAATATTTGAAATATATACGCATATCTGACAAAAGATTGCTATCTAGAATATATAAATAACTTCTTTTTTAATGCTTATTTGTTTTGAGAGAGAGGCAGTGTGTGTGTGTGTGTGTGTGTGTGTGTGTGTGTGTGTGTGTGTTTGTGAGTGGGAGAGGGACAGAGAGAGGGAGAGAGTAAATCCTAAGCAGGCTCTACAATTTCAGCACAGAGTCCAATGCAGGGCTTGATCTCATGAACTGTGAGATCATAACCTGAGTTGAAATCAAGAGTCAGATGCTTAATTTACTTCACCACTCAGGCACCTCTAGAGTATACAAATACCTTTTAAAACTCAAATAAGAAGAGAACCTAATTTAAAAAATAAACAGAAGCGTGGAACAGGCACCTCACTAGAAAAAATACAAATGGCCATTAAGCATATGAAGCAATGCCCAATATCATTTGTTATAAGAGACATAAAAATTAAATCTACGCTGAGATAACACTTCACACCCAAAGAATGGTTAAAATTAAAAAGACTGATAATACCACGTGTTCGTGAGAATATGGAACAACTGGAACTCATTGCTGGTAAGAATGTAAACAACACAACCGTTTTATAAAGCAATCTGGCAGTTTCTTAAAAGTTAAATGTACAGTTGCCATTTGACCCAGTAATTCCATTTCTAAGTGTTTATCCAAAAGAAGTAAAAAGATATGTCCACAAAAAGACTTGTCTATGAATACGTGTAGAGCAGTTTTATTTATAATAGCCCCAAACTTGAAATGGCTTTAATATCTCCCAGTAGGTAAAAGGAAAAACAAACTGTGGTGCATCCATACAATAGAATTCTACTCAGCAATAAAAAAGAGTATACTTCTGATTCATGGGTGGACTTCTAATGTATTATGCTAATAAAAAAAACAGACAAAAAATCCATGTATGTATGATACTATTTATGTGAAACTTTAGAAAAGACACATATAATCTATAGTCTAAAAAGTAAATTATTGATTGCCTGGGGTTAGGTGAGTATCAGCATAAGGGAACCTTTTTGGACAATGGAAATGTTCTACATTTTCATTTTGGTGGTGGTTACAGAGGTGTGTACATTTGTCAGAATATCAAACTGTATGCACTTCATTTTATTACATATATAACATATTTGTAATATATATTGTTATATTTACTATATGAAAATTATAGCTCAATAATGTTGGCCTTTAAAAAAAGAGCAAGCTGTTCTACACCAACCATAGTTTCTATTTATATAACCTTCTACGCCTCGGAATAGAACCACAGAACCGCCTCTGGCAGAACCACAGGACAACCTCTAAGATTCCAAGGAATGGTACAAATCCTAAGCAAGCCATCTTGGGCATCTGGAGATATAATCCAACTTGAGACACTGTTTGCCTCTCCACCCACTATAGCTGTACAACCACCCAAATTAATTTCTCTTGCTAGGCTTTCTAATATCATTAGGTTCTTCAACACTGTGACATTCGGTCTCTATCACAGTTTGTGCACATTCACCTCATCTTTTTCATATATTCCGTGCTTATCAAGAATTCTCTTTCAACTCTTCACT
Organism: Hyaena hyaena; assembly: GCF_003009895.1. Taxonomy (NCBI): domain Eukaryota; kingdom Metazoa; phylum Chordata; class Mammalia; order Carnivora; family Hyaenidae; genus Hyaena; species Hyaena hyaena. The sequence continues at coordinate 2,145,848 of NW_024080929.1, read as the reverse complement.
CCTGTATTTTCCCCCATCAACACACACACACACGTACACTCACACACATGCACACTCACACACACACATGTATTCTCCCAGCTAATCCTGACATCTGAAGATGATAGAATCTTCTTGACCCTATGAGTTTTAAAGCCAGGTCTACAAGGGAGAGTTTTTACACAAATCCTCCTTTTATGGGAGGTTGAATGGAGTGATAATATGTGCTTGGTCCAGTTTATAAGCTAGTTATTCATGTGATCAGGATTGGGGTGGGTTCTGCAGGACCAATGTATAAATGGAGTCTTTTTTTAAGTATTTATTTATTTTTGAGAGGGAGAGCGAGAGAGAGAGCACCTGCACAAGCAAGGAAGGGGCAGAGAAAGAGAGAATCCCAAGGAGGCTCCACACAGCAGCGCAGAGCCTGATGTGGAGCTCAAATCCATGATCTGTGAGGTCATGACCCAAGTCAAAATCAAGAACCAGACAATTAGGTGACTGAGCCACCGAGGCACCCCTAAATGGAGTCTTTCTATCGTAGCTAACCCAGGGTCCCACGAATTAGAAGGGCAGATAAGCCACCGTTCACTGGGAAGAGTTGAAGGTTTATTGCCATCGAGATCAGGCCCAATGCTTAGCAGAAATCAAGACAGTGGCTCCAGCAAAAGTTTAGAACTGGTAGAAGTAGAATTTTAAAAAGAGCAAGGTTTGAAGTGAGTAATCAGGATTAAAGCGTTATTTCTATGTAAACGAGTAAGGGTTTGTGGCTTGCTTTTAACTGAGCAAGTGGGAAAGCGGTGCATGGTTAGGTTAGCTCGGCTTAAAAGGCTATGAGGGAAGACAAAAGACAAAGAGGGGCCAGAGGAGCTATTATAGTACTCTACTTTCCACCAAGTATGTCCAAGGAAACCCTAGCCCTTATTAGCAAAGGGGTTTGGTTGTGGGAGAAAGTGGGAAGAGTTTTCCCTATTTACTGCCTTTTAAAGTTTATTTATTGAGTTGGAGAGAGGGGCTGGGGAAGCACGTGCAAGCAGGGGAAGGGCAGAGAGAGAGAGAGAGAGAGAGAATCCCAAGCAGGCTCTGCACTGTCAGCATGGAGCCCAACACAGGGCTTGATCTCATGAACCATGAGATCATGACATGAGCTGAAATCAAGAGTCAGATGCTTAACCGACTGAGCTAACAAGGCGCCCCTGCTTTCTGCCTTCTAAATTCACCCATCCCATTGCAATCACCAGTCGACCTCTAAAATTAAGGCCCAAACACCAAAAACAGGTTTGCAGCATTCGGTCATTATAGTTCCCCCACCTTCCACCCCATCATGTTTAAAATTACTCTTGCTTTGATCTCATTTCAGCCTAATTTTGAAACCCTTGCTTTATACACCTCCTTCAATCCCAACTCTGACCCTTTGGACTTGGTGTTTACATTTGTCAACCACTTGGTGGGCACCCCAGTCAGGCTAGACTCAGGCTTCTCTCTGAGGTTGTGGGTTGATGTCAACATGTGTGAATGCTGGTCCAATAAAGAAGTCAAGTCCAGGAGGGAGGAGCAAGATGGCGGAGAAGTAAGGAGCTCCGTACTTGCACTCGTGCCCATACATCACACGGAAAAGATCTGAAGCCATTGGAAACCTTACAAAACCTGAGAGATTGGGAGAAAAAGGATGCAGAATCCACTGAGAAAGCCTTCTAACGTGAGTGTGAACTGAGGAAGATAAAATCGGGCCGGGATCAGAGACTCCAGGGTTGGAGGCGGTCCCCCTCTGCGGGGAGTGAGAGGGGAAAAAGAGAGAGTCCGAAACAGAAAAACCTCCGCTCGGGTGAAAAACCTCCCCTCGGGGCATAGAAAGACCATACTTGTCAAATACCTGCACGCCCGGTCCCCTCGCGCCAACTGGTCCCAGGGGGGCTGAGCGCACAGACTGCTCCTTTGTGTGGGCTCCTGGCGGCTGGACTTCAGAGTGGTGGCGCGCCTGCCGCCATTGTTCTCCCAGCGGGTTTGAGGCGCCTGGAGGAGCCGCGCGCGGACACCGGGCGTCCGCGCTCCTGGCTGGCTGGGGCTCCAGAGGGAAGGCAAAGAGCCTAAAACTGGGAGATTTGCCTGTGAGTTCGTGTTTCGGGTGACGAGCCATAGAGGGGCCTGGTTTTCCTCACTCCAGCGGGCTCCGTGCACCCGGCATGCAAGCCCCCGCGCATGCGCGAGAGCCCGACCTGTAGAAGGAAGCAGCGATTCTGACGCCACCCCCAGAGCTCGGCAGGGGGCCTGAAATTGCCCCGAGGGGGTTGCCTGGGAAGCTGTGTCTAAGGCAATTTCAGGGGGGCGCGCGGACTGGGATCTGGAGACTGGGACTGGCCTGAGTTGAAGAGTGCAACCAACTTTGGCTGCGCCCCCGGTACGGGGAGTTTACACGCCCAAAAAAGCGAGGTGCAGCTCTTGGTTCTAGAAGGGACTGGAGCACCGCCACTCTCCTTCCCACAACCGCCGAGGCAGAACTCCCGCCTGAGGTATTGGATCACGCCACGCCCATCCCTGCCTGAGAGGTGCCCTCCTCCCTTTTTTTTTTTTTCTTCTTCTTTCTCTTTTCTCTCTTTTTTCCCCAGAACACTGACCTGATTAACTCTGGTCACCCGCTTGCTTAAACAATCACGAGTCCATTCTGTAGATGTAAATTCTACACCTACTGACATTTTCATCTCTTTCTCTCAGGAGTAATTAGACTATCCAGTTTCTCTGTATAATACCAGCATCCTTCTCTCACCTATCCAATCATATCCTACCCTTTAGCTCTTTGAAAAAAGCTTCTTATCTCTTCTGCCTGTTCATTCTATTTCCAATTTTGCCTCATCCCCACCCTGTCTTCTCTCTCTTTCTCTATGCTCTTCAACTAGCACTGCATACACATGGCTATTTAACTGTAGCTGGGAAATCCGGTCATATGCTTTAAACCGTTCTTTGTCCATCGGTTTTCTTCTTTTTTCCTTTTCTTTTCTCCTTTTTGACCCTTTTATGTATTTTATACTCTCTATTATTCGCCCTCCCTCCTCCGTCTTTTCTCTTAACTTTTTCGTTTTCCCTCTCACTTTGCATGTTAGTTGAATTAGCCTGTGCGTTTGTGTGCTCCTGCTCCCTGTGTGTTTGTGTGTCTGTTTTCTTTTCCAGGGCTACCTCAAGAAACAAGCCAGAGTACACAGGTGGAGAGTCCCAAATATCACTACGAATAGGAAAATAAAATGACCAAGATCCCAACAAGAGAGACCAAGAGATACCATTCAAAAAACTCTCTGAAAGGATAGGCCCTGGACAGTCAAAGAGTCTTTTTGGATACAGCAGTGCTCATAGATACAGAGAGCATAACAGGTCTTTAAAACCAACAGAGCCAGAAAGCTAACTAAAATGATGAAACGAAAGAGCTCTCCTCCAAAGAAACTCCAAGAAGAAATGACAGCTAATGAACTGCTCAAAACAGATATAAGCAGCATAACTGAACAAGATTTTAGAATAATAATGGAAAAATTAATAGCTGGGCTTGAAAAAAACATAGGGGACATCAAAGAAATTATGGCTACAGACAGAATGGAAAATAAAAATAGGCATGAAGAATTAAAAAATG
>NW_024080929.1:1480260-1531504 GCF_003009895.1 Hyaena hyaena | reverse complement strand
CAGACTGAAACAGGCTCCAGGCTCTGAGCTGGCAGTCAGCACAGAGCCCGACGCGGGGCTCGAACCCACGAACCGCGAGATCATGACCTAAGCAAAAGTCGGACGCTTAACCGACTAAGCCACCCAGGCGCCCCATCTTCAATTTCTTTAAAGTGGCCTTAAAAGAGAAGCGTAATGTAATTTCTGGTGATGGAAGTGGAGAAAAGAGTAAAAACATGTAAGATCATGTTCAGCCAGTAAATGGAAATTTTATTTTATTTTATTTTTAATTTTTTGAGAGAGCATGGGTGTGCAAGTGGGGGAGGGGACGAGGGGGAGAGAGAGAGAGAGAGAGAAAGAGAGAGAGAGTGAGAGAATCTTAAACAGGCTCCACACTCATCCCACAGCTTGACGTGGGGCTCAATCCCATGACCCTAAGATCATGACAGGAACCAATATCAAGAGTCAGAAGCATAACCCACTGAGCCACCCAGGCACCCCTAAAAGGAAAACTTTTATCTTTAAAAAAATTTTAATGTTTATTTATTTTGAGATAGAGACCATGAGCAGGGGAGGGGCAGAAAGAGGAGACACAGAATCCAAAGCAGGCTCCAGGCTCCAAGCCGTCAGTGCAGAGCCCAATGAGGGGCTGAAACTCACGAAATCACGAGATCATGACCTGAGCCAAAGTTGAACACATAATGGACTGAGCCACCCAGGTGCCCCTAAAAGGAAGACTTTGGAAAGAGCAATGTGAATATGTAACAATGTATGTATAATCCTATTCCTATAATGTGTACATATGTGTACATATACATAAACACAAATATTGGCATGTGCATAGAAAAAGTCTAGAGATGTAGAAACTAAAATGTTAAAAGTTTATAGTTCTGCAAAGGTAAGGGGGAAGAGTGGACATGACTTTCACTTTACATATTTACATACTGCTCCAGGTTCTTTTAAAATTATAAGCATATATTGATGTCCTGTAGAGAAACTGTTTTCATCCAAAGTAAGCATTGTGACCGTAGAATGGATACATTTTGGCGTATCTACACAAAAATACTTGTGTAGGAAGGGAGGCACCTGGGTGGCTCAGTTGGTTAAGTGTCCGACTCTTGATTTTGGTTCGGGTCATGATCTCACAGTTTATGAGACTGAACCTCGCATTGGGCTCTGCACTGACAGATTCTGGGATTCTGTTTCTCTCTCCCTCTCTCTCTCTCTCTGCCTCTCTCTCACTCACTTAAGGTAAATAAACTTTAAAAGGCATGTAGTAAAAGTCGGTTAAGCGTCCAACTTTGGCTCAGGTCATGATCTCACAGTTTGTGAGTTCGAGCCCTGCTCAGGCTCTGTGCTGACAGTTCAGAGCTTGGAGCCTGCTTCAGATTCTGTGTCTCCCTCTCTCTCTGTTCCTCCTCTGCGCTCACACTCTCTCTTTCTCTCTCTCTTCCCCCCTCTCTCTCTCTCTCAAAAATAAAGACTTTTTAAAAATATGTAGTAAAAATGAATTAACATGGGTGATTCTCACAAACATAATATTGAGAAAAAAATGTTTCAGAAAAATATTCCCAACTCGAGTCTATGAATATAAAGATCCAAACCATGCATAAAATGCAAATAACATTGTGTAGAGATACATAAAGAAGAGCAAAGGGATGACAAACACAAAATTCAGAATCACAGTTAATTCTGGAGAGGAGGAAGGAGGACCCAAGGTACTTCAAAGATTTTGTTTATATCCTGTTTCTTAGGCTGGATAGTGGGTAGATGGTGCTCATTTTATTATTATTACTTAAATGCTATGCATACGTTATATATACTCTCCTATATGTGTGAAAGATTTCATACATATAAATTGCAGTATATTTTTAATAATTAAAAACTTTAGCAGAAGAAAAAACAGCATTGATGTTATCCTGAAAAAAATTACACACACACACACACACACACACACACACGCAATCAGATTAACTCATTCACACTGAAGGGTTAGAAGCTAAGTGGAGCCATAAAAGTCTGACCTGAGGAGCAAATGCAATTTAGCTGATGGTCTCTAGAGATTTGGAGTCCTACCACCAAGGAATGAATGATTGGCATAGATTTGAGGCAGTAGAAAGAAGAGGGGAGTAGTTTGGGGTGATTTGGAATCATGCAGTATTCCTGATGTTACCACATTACATCAGAACATTTGGGGAGCAACAAATATCTTCTCTCAAACAGTTCAAGGAGTCAATGACCATACATAATATTGAACATATATATATATATATATGTCCTGAGCTACTACCAGGAAACCCCCCTGAAGTCTGATGCACTGACTGCAGCCATGTCTGTGAAGGGCTCCCAGAATGACCAGTAGAATCTAATCACTTGTCTAAAATTTTCACTGACCTGAACCCAAATATTTGAATTGGTATCCCTAGAACAACATGATTTTTGACATGTTCATTCTTCATGGAACATTCTGCTGTGAGTACCTATTAATGAAATTGAACCAAAATAACTGGAATTGCCTCACCACCTCCACTCTCCCCTACCCAGGAAGAGAAAATGGAAAAGGAAAAAGTAGGTTTTAATTTGCTCAGCTATCCTGGTTTTGTTGAAATGATTTTAATTCCTTTGTTTCTTAATTGATACTTTTCCCCCTAGTAATTAAAGTATGGCTATAAATAAGGACAAAGCCTTTTATATTACTTGACAATGATGGGGTCAGGCTCTCAGTCTCATATGCATGAGGCTGAGATGGGAAACAGCAGCATGATGGAGGAAACCATCTGTCTTTATTAAGACTTGGCACTGAAGGAGGATAGAATAGAGAAGAGCTCATTTGGTAAATGGCAGTTCCCATTCTTGCAAAGCGACAGAAAATTTACTGCACTGTCAGCAAGAAAAAAAATAATCCACTCAGAGAAAGTTGTTGTATTAGGGAGATTTAAAGAGAAAGAGCTTTTTTAGTGAGATTAGGGAGGATAAAATTTCTACCTAATACTACGTAAGTAGGAAAAAAAAAATCTGCTCCAACCCATGGTTCATGTTGCCTCCTCTAAGACCCTTTCCTTCTAGGCGTATTTCTATCTTTTCCATTATTTCAGACCAGAAACAAGCTCCGGTTCTACCTGAAGCATACCCTAATTTTGGTCTAAACTGATTTCATCTTCCCACTGCCATATTTCCTAATGGGCATAATTTAGCATTGTAATAATTCAGCATTTTGCTAGATATTATCATTATGATTGTTTGATGCATTGGTTTGCTTTGCCCAACTAGATTGTAAGTTTCTTATGGACACAGATTGTGTCTTAAAGACTCTCAGAGCTCCTTTTAGCACCTGGCAGGGTGCTGAGCACATAGTTTTTCAGCAAATGCTCATTAATTGATTTTCTCTTCTGATCTAAATCCCATTATCTGTGGTGGCCATCTTAAGGAAACAAGCACCTGAAAAAGAGATCTTAATTTCTTAAATAACTAAAAGGTATTTGTCAGAGTAATACACAAACAGGGTTACAACCTAGTAGAGGGACGCCTGGGTGGCTCAGTTGGTTAAGCGTCTGAATCTTGGTTTCTGCTCAGGTCATGATCTCACGGTTCATGAGTTCGAGCCCTAGTCGGGCTCTTTGATGACAATGCAGAGCCTGCTTGGGATTCTCTCTCTCAAAATAAATAAATACGCTTAAAAAAAACTAATAGAATACAGGTGGGCTTATGATGCAAAGCAACAGGCTTCTACTCCACCATGCTATACCCATATTTATGCTCTCCAGGATAACCTCCCACTTCTTTTATTGTTTCTGCTTGTAGATACCTCCTCCTACCTCTACATAAAATGCCTATACCACTCTATCTCATTTATATCATTCTCTCTTCCCTACTCCATTCATTGAATATAATTACATAATCACTTTGATTTCTCTATCAGTTGCTTTGAAATTTACATATTATTGATGTAGTGCTTTTATCACATGTGTCTTCATTTCTCTTCCTTTTACCTCCCCAATTTTTTTATCTGTTACAGGCATACATCAGACATACTGCAGGTTCAGTTCCAGGCCACGGCAATAAAGCAAATATCACAATAAAGCAAGTCATAATAAAGCAATTTTGGCTTCCCAGTGCATATGAACGTTATGTTTAAGGTATACTATTGTATATTATGTGTGCAATAGCATTTTGTCTAGGAAAAATGTACATACCTTAAATTTAAAAAAAATACTTTGTTGCTAAAAAATACTAAATATCATTGGCGCTCTCAGGGAGGCATCATTTTGTTGGTGGAGGGTCTTGCCTCCATAATGATGGCTGCTGACTGATTGGGGTGGTGGATGTCAAAGGTTGGGGTGATCATGGTAATTTCTTAAAATAAGACAACAATAAAGTTTGCTGCATCAACTGACTGTCCCTTTCACTTGAACACTTAAGGCCATTGTAGTGTTACTGACTGGCCTAATTTCAATATTGTCGTGTTTCGGGAAATAGGGAGGCCCAAGGAAAGAGAGAGACTGGGGAACAGCAGGTCAGTGGAACAGTCAAAACACACATAACATTTAAGTTCCTGGTCTTACATGGACACAGTTCATGGCGGCCCAAACCAGTTATAATAGTAACATCTAAGATTGCTGATCACAGACCACCCTAACAAATATAATAGTAATGAAAAGGTCTAAAATATTGTGAGAATTACAACGTAAATATTCTTAATCCACCTAACCAGATATTTTCTCCAGCATAGTGAAAAGTTGGATGACATTCATATGATTTTGCTAAACAGGAGTTGTGTTCAAATTTGCACTTGTTTGCCCATGCTTTAGCAATCTTCGCTAAGCCATCATCTCATGTCTGAAAGATAAAAATAATTTAAATTGAATTGTGGAGGTACCTGGGTGGCTCAGCTGGTTAAGTGTCTGACCCTTGGTTTTTGGCTCAGGTCATGATCTCATGATTTGGATCGAGCCCTGCATCAGGCTCTGCGATGACAGCAAGGAGCCTGCTTGGGATTCTCTCTCTGACTCTCCCCAGCTTGTGCATGTGCTCTCTCTCTCTAAAATAAAATAAACATTGGGGCACCTGGTTAGTTCAGTCGGTTAAGCATCCGACTTTGGCTCAGGTCATGATCTCACAGTTCGTGGGTTCAAGCCCCACGTCAGGCTCTGTGCTGACTGCCAGCTCAGAGCCTGGAGCCTGTTTCAGATTCTGTGTCTCCCTCTCTCTCTGACCCTCCCCTGCTCATGCTGTCTCTCTCTCAGAAATAAGTAAAACATTTAAAAAATTTTTTTAATAAAATAAACATTAAAAAATAAAAAATAAAAAAATGAATTGTGCATATTTGTTTGGATTAAAGTTATTCCAATGATTGTCGTCAATTAAAGTTGTTTAAAGTTATTGTTTTATTGGGGCTCCTGGGCTGCTCAGTTGGTTAAGCATCTGACTTCAGCTCAGGTCATGATCTCATGGTTCATGGGTTTGAGCCCCGTGTCAGGCTCTGTGCTGACAGCTAGCTCAGAGCCTGGAGCCTGCTTCAGATTCTGTATCTTCCTCTCTCTCTGACCCTCCCCTACTCAGGCTGTCTCTCTCTCTCTCAATCTCTCTCTCTCAGAAATAAATAAAAACATGAAAATTTTTTTAAAAAATAAAGTTATTGTTTTAGTGAAATATAGTTTTCTTTGGTATTAAAAAAATATTGTCAGAATTATCAAAATGTGACGTAGAGACAAGAAGTGAGCAAATGCTGTTGGAAAAATTGCACCAATAGAATTGTTCATTGCAGGGTTGCCACAAGCCTTCAATCTGTACAAAATGCAATATTTGCAAAACACAATAAAACAAGGTATGCCTATACATTTCTTCTGCATTCTTTCTATAATTATAATTAAGTCTTCTATACTTCATCTCTAGGTTAATCTGAAAATTAAAATCAGTTGTCAGTGTTTGCATTATCGGGTCTGTGTACATAACAATCACCTCAGGGCCAATAATTGAGTTATATTTCCTTTTTTATCCAGCTTTTCCACTTTTTTCTGGAGCTTCTAATAGCTTTTTCCCCACCTTATATTATTTACCCATATCAAATTCTCAGTTTGGTTGTTGATTTCTTTTCAAAGTTTCCATCCCAACCAATGATTGGAAACTTTTTTCTGGAAACTTCCCTCTCACAGGTCTTCAACTACAGGTTCCACTGTGGGCCAGTTACTCTCTAAATTTACTTCACAGCTACCATCCTGGAACTTCATTGTTTCCTGGGTTGGATCCACTCTTTTCAAGAATTTATGTCTTCCTCTTTCTTGGTTTATTTCCTCTTTTTTTGCTGGACTAAATCTTCAACTTCCTTTGAAAGTATTTGCTGCAGGTTAATTTCAGAAGACATCTGTATCTGAAAATGTTTTTATTCTATTCTCACACTTGACTGATAGTTTAACTGGTTTTAGCATGCTGTGTTGAAGAAAGTCATTTTCTTTTTTTAAATATTTCATTTTAAAATAATCTCAGCACCCAACGTGGGGCTCAAAGTCACAACCTCAAGATAAAGAGTCACATGTTCTACTGACTGAGCCAGCCAGGTGCCCCAAAATTCATTTTCCTTAGACCTTTGACAGCAGAGCTCCAATATTGTCTCATCTGTGTGACTGCTGAAAAAAGAAGACCAATGTCAATATCATTCTCATTTCTTTGTAGTTACCTGTTTTCCTTTCTGGAAGCTTTGAGGATGTCTTCTATACTTTGTCTTCTGAAAGTCCACAAAAATACACTCTGAAAAATTCTCTCGTATTGTTTCTTTGATAATTCTATTTTGTTCTCTCTTGAATTCCTATTAGTTAAATGCTGTATTTCCTAGGTTTACTCTCTATGGATCATTGTTTTTCTACCTCACTTTCCTTCTTTTAATCTTTTTTTGTTTTTTCTTTGATTTTTTTCCTCCACTTATCTTCCAACTCTTCCCCTGAATTTTATGTCAGAAATGATGTTTTTATTTCAAGATAACTTTATTTCCTCTTATTATTTATTTTCTTTTCCAAAAATTTTTTAATGTTTTATTTATTTATGTTTGAGAGATAGAGTGTGAGTGGGGGAGGGGCAGACAGAGAGGGAGCCACAGAATCCTAAGCACGTTCCAGGCTCTGAGCTGTCAGCACAGAGCCCAATGCAGAGCTTAAACTCAAGAACCATGAGATCATGACCTGAGCTGAAGTCGGATGCTCAACCAACTGAGCCACTCAGATGCCCCTCTTATTATTTATTTTCAAATATGTTATTCCTCTTATATAAATGCAATATTTTCTGGAATCCCTCTGAGTATACTAGAGTGCTTTGCCTCTCTTTGCTTTTTTTCCTCTATCAAGGATCTTTTATTATTTTTTTAATGTATTTATCATTCTCTTTCATGTTGAAAGTTTTCCTCAAATATCTAGGGATCATTGATTTTTTAAAGTTTATTTATTTCTTTTTAGAGAGAGAGAGAAAACGCAAGTCGGGGAGGGGCAGTGAGAGAGAGGATCCCAAGCAGGCTCCATGCAGTCAGTACAGAGCCCAACGTGGGGCTCAATCCCACAAATCGTGAGATCATGACCCGAGCCGAAATCAAGAGTCAGAGGCTGAACTGACTGAGCCACCCAGGTGCTTCTGGTGGTCATTAATTTTTTTGTTCACATGGATGAATAAGGCAATAAAAAAAAAAAAAACTGATTGGGAGCCTCATATACATGAGTAGGAAGCTAGCCATTTTGTTGGGGGGATTCCTAAGTGCAAAAATGTTGACGACTTTTCTCTTGGACCTCTCAATACCTTTAAAGAATAACACTCCAACTCTCTGGAGCTCATGAAGGATATGATCTGACTGTAGAGCATTCTGTCCACCAGACTGGGGAGGGTACAAGGAGAATCAATTCTATACAAAAATGGCTTAATTCTCCCCACTTTGCCTTATATTGTATTCATTCTCTTTCTCAAACCCAGCCTGTATGCAGGGAAGAATGACTTTCTCTTTCACCATCTCACCCCTCTGCAAGTATTCTAAGCTGTGGATTCTTCCCCACTGTTTCATCAGTTACCACTCTATCAGCTGCATTCCACAATTCATCCAACTAGTGGCCCCTTTCCCATTCTCTTTATCATCACAAATTTATATCTTTTGTATTCCTTTGCTACTCTGGGATGTACAGGTAATATATGCATGTAATCTGTCTGCCATCTTTAACTTAGTGAAATACATAAACTTGTTTTGATTACAGCCTGAGCTCTCACTGTGCTATTCATTTCATTTCTTCTGGATTATAGCACTAAAGAACATGACATTCATTGCTGTGAGAGCATCCATTTGACTTAATAATAAAAGCCCATTATATAGGATACTGAAACATTACAACAGTAAACTTCCATACACTCCCTTCTTAAGCAGAATTTCCTTTTATTTTCCAGCTTTGTTAAGATATGATTGACATATAACATGTGTAAGTTTAAGGTGTACAACATGATTTTATATATATATAATATGTATATATATAATATATATGTATAGAAAAATGATCACCACTATAAGGTTAGTTAACATATCCATTACTTTGTATAGTTTCTACCTCACATAAGCTACTCTTGTTTTTGTGGTGAGAACTTTTATAGTCACCAAGCTGTACATTACATCCCCAGCACTTATTCATCTTATAACTGGAAGGATGTGCTCTTTGAAAAATTTCATCTACTTTTCTCACCGCCAACCACCAATATACTGTTTCTATGAATTTGTTTTCTTTTAGATTCTACATATAATTGATATTATATAGTATTTATCTTTATCTGACTTATTTTACTTAGCAGAATGGCCTCAAGGTTCATCCTTGTTTTTGCAAATGGCAAGATTTTCTTCTTTTTTTGGCTGAACAACATTCCATTATAGACAGATAGATAGATAGAGAGATAGATGAGATAGAGATAGAGATAGGGATAGAGATAGAGATATAGAGATAGAGATAGATAGCTATTCATCTCCCAACAGACACTTAGATTGTTTTCATGTCTTTATTATTGTTAATAATATTGCAATGAACATGGGGGTGCAAATCGAGATGGTAATTTCTTTCCCTTCGGATATATACCCAGAAGAGGGATCACTGAATCATATGGTAGTTCTGTTTTTAATTTTAGGGGGGAACTGCTGTACTGTTTCCAATAGCGGCTGTACCAATTTACATTTCCATCCACTGTGCAAGAGGGTTTCCTTTTCTCCACATCCTCACTAACACTTATCTCTTGTCTTTTTGATAATAGCCACTCTAACAGGTATGAGGTAATATTTCATTGTGGCTTTGACTTGCATTTCCCTGATGATGAGTGATGTTGAGAACATTTTCCGGACCTGTTGGTCATTTGTATTTCTTCTTTAGAAAAATGCCTATTCATGTCCTTAGCCCGTTTTTAATTGGATTATTTGTTTGTGTCTCCAATGAGTTGTATAAGTTCTGTAAATATTTCAGATATTAACCCCTTACTAGTTACATGACTTGCAAATATTTTCTCCTATCCTGTAGGTTGCCTTTTCATTCTGTTGATTGTTTCTTTTTCTATGCAGAAACTTTTCAGTCTGATGTAGTCTCACTTGTTTATTTCTGCTTTTATTTTATTGCTTGTACATTCTGTGTTACACCCAAAAAGTCTTTGCTAAGAGCAATGTCATGGAGCTTTTTCTCTCTGTTGTCTTGTAGGAGTTTTTAGGTCTTATATTTAAGTGTTTAATCCATTTCGAGTTAATTTTTGTGACTGAAAGGGGTCCAGTTTTATTCTTCGGCATATGAATATCACTTTCCCAACAACATTTATTGAAGAGACTATCTTTTCTCCATTGTCTATTTCCTGGCTCCCTTGTCAAATATTAGTTGACCACATATGCACAATATATGCACAAATGTATTTCTAGGCTCTTGGTCATGCTCCATTGGTCTATGTGTCTGTTTTTATGTCAGTACCATACTGTTTTGATTACTACAGCTTTATAATATAGTTTGGGATCAGGAAGAGTGATGCATCCAGCTTTGTTCTTCTTTCTTAAGATTGCTTGGCTACTCATGGTGTTTTGTGGCTCTATATGAATTTCAGGATTTTTTTCTATTGCTATAAAAAAATAAGCAGATTTTCTATGCAGAGACCAAGGGTGTCTGATACAGTTTTTAGTGCAATCAGTTCATTAGACGCCTACCCTTCTTTTCACCCAGTTCATTAGACACCTACCCTTCTTTTCACCCAGGGCACTGGTTCTTAATTTAAGAAGCTTGTTAAAAATACACAATCTCAGTTCTAAGCCTTGCAGTATATCTGGGACAGAGCCAAAATTCTGTATTTTCAAAGAGCTTCCTAGGTAAGAAAGTATAGCCCTGGTTAAGAACCACTAACCACTGAGAGGCCAGCAACAGCAAGGCTGAGCCACTCCCATTTTCTTTTCCTCTCTATTTCAACCCCCATCATTACTGACTTTAGGGTCACATGGGAGGCTTTAAGGTATTTTCATAATATAGTTGCTACATGGCTACCTCAATAGTTTTTTTTAATTTTATTCATTTTTTTTGAGAGAGAGAGAGAGAGAAAGAGAGAGAGAGTGAGTTGGGGAGTAGCAGAGAGAGAGGGAGACACAGAATCCAAAGCAGGCTCCAGGCACTGAGCTGTCAGCATAGAGCCTGATGCGGGGCTTGAACACATGACCATGAGATCATGACCTGAGCTGAAGCTGGATATTTAACTGATTGAGCCACCCAGGAGCCCCTATGGCTACCTGAATAAAAATCCACCAAGCAATTAATAAAAAATTGACAGATTTAATCTGTGCTGAATAAATTCACTTTTCCAAGATCATCAGTGTGAGTGATGAAGATAGGAACAGTACTTGGACCAATCACCATATGTAGTCCAAGCCAGATCCCTTCTAAATGTCTAAATATATAACAGGAAGATAAGAAATTATATTATCGCAGTGCTAGCGCTTGGCTACCAGAAAAAAAATATTTCATCCCTGTAAGGATGAAATAAGCAAATTCTGAATTTGAGCAATGTGTATTAGGTTTTATTGGGTGGGCAGGTTATTTTTAAAGGGCATCGCTAGGGTTCTAATCAGACAACCTGACATTACTGATTCACTGTCTTATTTTTAAGGCCTACAAACCCTTTAGAACTTTGACATTTTCACCCCCAGGGGAATGAGAAGTGAGCTAGACAGAGCTGTTGATGTGCAAACACTAAGAAGGAGATCTCAGACATACCTTCAGTACCAAGGCAAGAGTATGATACAGTGGCTAAGATCATGGGTTTAGAGTCACACACAGCTGGACTAAAAAATTAGGCGTCATGACTTACTGGTTGTGTGACCTTGAGCCAACAGCCTCGGCAAGGTTCATTTTTCCCTTCTGTAGTTTGTAAAGCAAACCAAACTCTGTCAAACTATGGTGCCTCTGTATAATCAGCTCCGTCTGCTTTGAATACCACTCACCTCCTTTTACCCTAACTCTTCTCATCCTTCAGGCTCCCAATCAACACTGCTGCTTTCTGGAAGCCTAGATTCTCCAATCAGAGTTAGGCAATGCTCTTCTGTGTCTCTCCCCCACCCCCATGCCCTAAACATGTTTTCAATTATAATAAATGAACGGTGATTGGTAGTTTGTAAAAATTTGTTTCTTCCATACATTAGGGTCCAACAAATTGGACCAGTGAGCTACATCTCAGCCAAGACCTCTCTTTCTATAGCCCTCAAGAACAGTTTTGGCATTTTTATAGAGTTGGTTAAAAAAAGAGAAATATGCCATAGAGATCTTGAATGTTCCTCAAAGCCTAAAATATTTACTATCTGTCTTTTTTCAAAGTTTTATTTATTTATTTTGAGAGAGTGCACAAGTGGGGGAGGGGCAGAGAGAGAATCCTGAGCAGGCTCCATGCTGTCAGCACAAGAGCCCTATGCAGGGCTTGATCTAATGAACCATGAGATCATGACCTGAGCCGAAATCAAGAACCAGATGCTTAACCAACTAAGTCCCCCAGGTGCCCCACTATCTTGTTTACAGAAAAGAAATTGCTGATCCCTGCCATAGATAGTTAGCTATTTGAGGGTGTGGACTAATTTTCATTTCAATGTATGTCCTACTGCTAACTCAATGTTTGGCACTTAGATGTTTGTTGAATGAAAGAATGAATTAACTAGTCTAACTGATATTTTTTAAAGTATAATTTATGATAGAATCAAAACACAATTTGGGGCACTTGGGTGGCTCAGTTGGTTGAGTGTCCGACTCTGGCTCAGGTCATGATCTTGTGAGTTCAAGCCCCACATCAAGCTCTCTGGTGTAAGCACAGTGTCTGCTTTGGATCCTCTCTCTGCACCTCCCCTACTGGCACTCTCCCCAAAATAAATAAAAATTAAAAAAAAAACAAAGTTTAGAATCAAAATACAACTTTATTTTGTCTCCCAGTGTGCAAATAAAACATAATCCATTGGGGTAAATTTTTTCTGACCCTAGATGGAAATTTGGACAGACCACATGACTTTTCTGTTCATTTTTTTTAGAATAAACACTCCTCAGATCACTTGAAGTCACAAAATACAAACTTGATTCAGTAATCAGGATGCACTCAGTCCAGGATATTAATCAAATTCCTCAGGCTTTAACTCAGAGATAACGTCCCCTTCCCACGCCATGCTAAGGCCTATAGGTCATGGCTACCTACCTTTGGAGAAAGAGGGGATGATAGGTTTTCTTCTTTCTCTCCCCACATGCAAACTCCTATTTGGACCCTCACCAGGGCTGAGCAGGAATAGAGAAGAGAGTAAAGGGATTAGTCATTTCTTCCTTGGTAGAATGAATGGCTTCCCACTTTCTGGGTCTCTGGCTCTTCTTTGGGTTTTTTAAAGTTTGATTTTTCTTTTTGAGACAGAGAGAGAGAGAGAGAGAACACAAGTGGGGAAGGGGCAGAGAGAGAGTGAGACACAGAATCTGAAGCAGGCTCCAGGCTCTGAGCTGTCAGCACAGAGCCCAATATGGGGCTTGAACCCAGGAACTGGGAGGTCATGACCTGAGCAGAAGTCATATGCTTAACCAACTGAGCCATCCAGGTGCCCCTATTCTTTGGGTTCTTTAAAGGCCCCGATCACTGAGGATCCCTCTCCTACAATTTGGGAGACCTGGGTTGATCCATTTCTATTCAGGTTGGTAGTTTACCACTCCTTCTTCAATCCCTAAGAATCTAAAAGCTACCTCCAGCTATTTTTGCTGGGGTCTGTCTATCCCTCTAGACAGGGTCTAGGGTGAACCCACCTTGGGTTTCTCTCTTGCATGATCCCTGTTTGGCTCCCAGGAAACACTCAAACATCTTTGCCCTGACAAATTCTGGGAATGCCAGCCAATCCCAATGAAGTCAACCCTGTCCTCCTGTCAAGGGCCACATTAACTTTCTCAGAATGGAAACCCTCAGCCTCCACTGTAAGGAACAAATGTCAAGTTCTCTGAATGGTCTGGTGATACACTCTCTCACTAGAGTTGAAGTGAAGGGATTAATATATCCCTTAACCCCAGGACTCCTGTGGACGTGGAATCTTAGCCTGGCATCAGACCTCTCTAAAGAAATGTATTCACGAGTTCTCCCTCCCATTCTCCTCCATAGTCCGACTTCTTTTTATTTCTTGGAACCTGTTGTGGAGCAGTAACTTCGTAAGTTCTGTATATGATGACCTGAGTTTGGAATTTCCCATTTATTGTAGGGGCACCTATTATGTCTTCCTGGAAAACGGAATTTTATGTATTTTTTTTTAATTTTTGAGAGAGCACATGAGTGGGGAAGAAGGGGCAGAGCAAGATAAAGAATCTTAAGCAGGGTCCATTCTAGCCTGACATGGGACTCGATCCCACAACCCTAGGATCATGACCTGAGCCAAGATCAAGAGTCAGACACTCAACTGACTGAGCCACCGAGGTGCCCCAGAAACTTGAATTTTAATGTCATGTTATCTAGAGCTTATTTGTTCTAATTAGGTAAGAAAAATTGGACTGCTCCTGGTAAAACCTTATATTCAAGTAGCCGTATTCTCTTTTGACATCTAAAATTTGAAATGGCAACAGTCACATTTACCGATCATCTACCATGTAGTTCATGCTTTAGAGACAGTTTCTCATATAATCCTCATGATAATAGTCTTTTCCACTTTTACAGATGAGAAAACCTAGTCTCAAAAAATTGACTTCCTCAAGGTATCCCAGAAAATATAGATCAAATCTGAAGCTGAAACCCATGTCTATCTGACTTTAAAATTCATGGTCTATTTGTTAACACCTTTGATGTTGTCCACTGAACTACCCCCAAATGACAGAATACGAATGAACGTGTATTCCTGGAGGGGACTGGGCAGCCTGAAGAAGCTCCACTGTAAGTGCAAAATGTCTCTGAAGTCTCATGCTTGACTGTAAAAATGCATACAAAATTTGCATTTTATGTTTATTGTCATATAAACCATACTGAAAATTATCACTCAAATGACCTATGTTCTCCCTATCTGAATTTTCAAGGAAAATTATTCCTCTAGAAAAATGTGTTGTGTCTATCCTGTAGTTTCATAAATTTGAGTATACCATTCCAGTTTGAGTGACCCCAGCATAGTCCATAAGGTATTAGGCTATGCTGGCAAAGTATTGAGGAGTTGAAGGAGAGCCTCCACTTATTTTATCCAGTAGAATTTGGAGAATGAAAAGACAGAAGAGGCAAGCCTTGTTAGGGAGAATTTGGGGATAGGGAAAAGCATCGAAGTAATTTCTTAAAGATTGGCATAACACTATTATTACTATATGCTATCATTATTATACTATTATTATTAATACAATTATTAATTCCACAACAAAATTTGCTGATGACCATGAATTACTGTATGAACAATGCACTAATGATGTTATCATATTGGAAAAGTGACAGAAGACCATTCAGCTGTTCTTAACCTGTAGGCCATGGAGCATGGAAATTATATGCCTATTTTTGAGGAAGGGGAAGATGCACAGCTTTTATTAGGTTCGCAAAAGAATCTGAGACCCAAAAAAGTCTCAGAACCATTGCCACAGAGAGAAGAGCAGAGAATTTGGAACCTCACTGCCTTGTTTTCAAATACTTGCTCCAAGCTTACTAAATTGCATGATATGTCTTTTCCCTGAGCCTCAGTTTCCTTATTTGTAAAATGATGATAATAATACCCAAGTCATAGAGTTGTGAGGGTTAAATGAAATTCCCCATATTAATTGCTTGAACAGAGTAGGCAGGCAAGAAATGTTAATCCCCTTTCTTATGCCTCAATATATATAACACAGTAGAGGAATTTAAACTATAGGTGGATGGGGCGTCTAGGTGGCTCAAGTGGATTAAGCATCCGACTCTTGTTCTCAGCTCAGGAGATCTCATGCTTCAGGAGTTCAAGCCCTCTTTCAGGTTCTGTGCTGACAGCATGGAACCTGCTTGGGATTCACGGTCTCCCTTTCTCCCTCTGTCTCCCTCTCTCTCAAAAATAAATAAATAAACGTAAAGAAATAAAATAAGCTACAGGTGGAGATACCATTTATAATGGAACATATACCCTGGATAAATACACTTTCATCAAAGATATTCTACCTAATGCTCAGACCTGGATTCCCAAACTGATGTTACATTTCCACACACACACAAAATAAAAATAAAAATATTCAGTTGGTGCAAAAAAAAAAAAAGTCCAAAACCTGGGAACACAGATATGCATACATGCTATTTGAAAAGATAAAATTATTTAAATACCATTATGTGCTGGCATGTTTGGTTTCAATTCTATGCATATATTACTGTAAGACCTCAGATGAAAAACCTCTTGAATTGAGCAAGAGATCTGATCCCCTTAAATGACATATGAAGAAGCTTTTAGAGTCTTCGCTATTCCTACAGCTTCATGAAGAAGTCTCGAAGGGGTTAAAGTGGAAGGCTTACACAAACTTTGCCTCTCAGCTTCCCTCGGGCTCTCCGCACTGCTCAGCTAAGGCAGAGCAGAGCGGCATCACTACCTTTCCTGCATCCTCTAAACTGTTGCTTGCGAAAGAGGGACTGGAGACTTAACTGTTCAGACTGCCTCCATTCAAGTGTTCCAGACCGTATATACATATCCAAACAGACCCTTCTCTTGGCTCTTTTGGAGTTTATAAGGAGCAGGCATCTGAAGCTGCAGTCTGAAGCTGTAAGTGGCAACTGGCATTTTAAGTAACTAATAGAAGGTGCTTTTCTGTGTTGGCGCCGGCAAGGTCTGACTCTTTAGGAGGATGACAGAGAAAGCATACTTTGCATGGACATAGTCCTGCTTCTCTGGAAAAATGAGGCTTTCATTCTGTTTTCCAGATATGCCAGAGATGTTCCTGAATAAGTTGCCTGTCGGTGCAAGCTTCAAAAGGGATACTTAAATGGCAAGCTCCATTCGTCCCGTAAGCAAAGGTAAGAGAGATTTGGAAATCTTATGATGTTTGTTATTCATGGTGAAACGAGCGGCATTATCTTATTTATCAGCAGGTGTGACAAGTAGGCACCATCTGCAGCAGCAGAAACAGCAACTCCCACTTGAGAAAGCTTATTACTTAATGGCTCTAGCCATTGAAGAAGCATTTGCTGCTGGAATTGTTTTTCCAGAGGCTGATGTGAAACTAGATACTCTAACAGCTTCTACCTCCCTTAGTTGTCTCTCCCCAACACGGGGCAGATAAATACAAACAGAATGCTGAAAGCTGTTGCAATTGATAGTTTTGACGTTCTCTTCTGAATTGTTGCACTGATCCCTTTCCTGACCTATATGGTGGAATTGCAGGTGTCATGTGGAAAAATGCAAAGTTTCCAGTGAATTGGTTTCAGAACTCTATCGGGTTAAAAAAAAAAAAAAAGTCACAAGTAGTTGCTCCTGGAGGACCAACACAAGGATCAGGCTACATTTATCCCTCCATCCTGAGCACTTAGCAGAGTCTAGTAGCTGGTTGGCACTCAAAGATTTGCTGAAGAAATACCAATCTGATTTGGGTGGTCCAGGCAGAATGTTGCTGCTCCTAAGTAGAAACAAGCTTTGCCCAGGGGATCCCTTTCAGGGTTGATGGATTGAAAACTCCACATTCCCTTCATGTGTTCGTTATTTTACTTTTGTGAGGTTATATGTATCATGCTGATGTCGAACATTACCAAGGATTTGGCATTTTGATGTTCAAAACCAAAACAGAATGAATTTTTTTTAATTACTGAGAGGTTTATTTACCAAGCTGATGACAGCACATGCAGTGAGAAAACCAAAGGTGCATTCGCATCGCTTGTGTGTATTTTGATTTTCATTAGAAGTGAAGGAAACCAGATGTTCAGGCTAATGTTGGACATTGGACCATTATTAAATTAATCCCTTTCCCTCTGCGATTCCCCCAAACTCCCCTCCCCCATTCTTTTCTTCCTCCCTCCTTTCACAATGTTTTCCTGCTTCCCTATCTTTATCTCTACTTCTTTTTTTAAGTTTTTATTTATTTACTTATTTGGGGAGGGTTGGTAGAGAGAGAGAGAGACAGAGAGAGACCCCTAAGCAGGCTCTGCACTGCCATCATGGAGCCCAACATGGGGCTCAAGCCCATGAACCATGAATCGTGGCCTGAGCCAAAACCAAGAGTCGGATGCTCAACTGACTGAGCCACCCAGGTGCCTCTATCTCTACATCTTACTCACTTATTCTTTCTTTCTTCTTATTCACACATTCACTCATCTTCCTCCACACATTTCCTTCCTTTCCTCCTCCCACTTTCTCTCGATCCCCCTACTTCCCCCCCACATGGAATTCCTTACCCTTTTTCCTCTCCCCTCCTGTCCCACTTATCCCTGCACAGCTTTCAATCACTCTTACAAAACCTAGAGACTGATTATTATTTTATAAGCCTCCCGGAAAGGACTCTGCAATACTCAAATTGTATTTGAGTGAATTTGTGAATATAACTTCTCTGGGTCTTTCCATGAAAATCAGATCCCTCAGATTCAATAGAATTTCAATTTCTTTTGAAATTTCATGGTGCTTTTTCTTCCCAAATGGTGCAGAGCAATCACATTCTCCATGCAACTCATTAATGAGTTAGCAAAGAGAGCTATGGCAGTCCTGTCTGGAAAGCTTTTATGAGAAGTTGTCCCAGATACAGGACCAGAGTAACAAAGAGGATTCCTCAATACCTAACTTTTCCTTTACTCAGTTCAAAATCAATGGATTTCAGAAATTAAATCAATAGACTTCTCTGAATTCACCAGGGTGTTTGGTTTTCTGCAGACTACAAAGGTTTTAAGAATATGTGACTAGTTGGTCTTCCAAACCCTCAAATGGGATATGTAAAGAAATTGACAACTGTATATAAGATCATTATTCTCTACAACTTCTCTAAGCTTTACAGAATTCTAATATTTAATAAATATTCAGATGTAAGGAAGATTCGAGGTTGATAGTGTAGGAGGAAGCAGGCAGTGTATTATCAATTGTTACTGAAAAGCATCTATAGACAAAATTAAACTTTCTAAAATTATAGGCTGCAATCCATCCCATGTAGTTTTTCTTTAAAATCATATAACTGATAGTAACTCAAGAGGAAAGATTCTAACAAAGTGATTATTTCTTGATTCCAGATTATAATCAGGAATCTAGTTTTGTATGCACAATAAGAGTTGGAGAGTGGGGAAGAGGAATTAAAAGAAAAGGGAGTTTTCAGACTCTTCCCCAAAGTATGTGTATTAGCAACAAGAACAGAAATAAGACTATGCTTCTCTTCAAATTGTCAGTGCTAAGTGCATTTCTTCGTATCCATGCATTTATTCAATAATTATTGAATAGCTACTATGAGCAAGATTAAGGGATAGAAGGTTGAAAAAGATCCACACGGGGTTTATAAATTACTATTTTGGGGAAAATACAGGAAACAGATATTTACAACATTAGGTGAATATAACTTCTCTGGGAGAGATACAAAGCATGTGGGAATTAGGATTTGGATGGGAAATTAAGGTCAGTTTCATGAGCTAAACCATGAAGAATGGTAGCATTTGCCCAAACAGAGATATGTGAAGATGAAAGGAACTGGTCAAATAAAAATATGGAGGCAGGGAAGTAGAGGACAGTGAACAATACAGCTTAGTTGGAAAGAAGGGTAGTGGAAGGATATAGGTCAGCCAGGACCTGGGCATTGCAAGCCTTGAATGCCAACCTAAGGAGAATGGAGTAAAGTCCAAAAGCAAATAAGGATCCTCAAAGGCAATATATGAGCTTCCAAAACTTTACTCCTTTTTCATTCTAGTTGAGTAGTTGTAAATAAATCATATACTAATAGAACATAGAGTAAAAAGAGCAAGTCAAAGAAGATGACATATAGCCTGACATTTTTTATGAAGTTAAAAATAAAGCTAAACAACATATTGTTTAGGCAAAGGTATGTGTGTGTGTCTGTGTGTGTAAATAAAAGCCACACAATGATTAATAAAATTCAGAGTACTGATTATTTTGGAGGATGAGTAGATAGTAGAATGAGATGGGGAAGAGCATAAGTAGACATCCAGGGGAATTATTAATTGTTCTCAATCTTGAAGTGGGTGGGTGTTTTTCACAGGTGCTTGTCCATCAGTGTTATTAAATAAGCAAATAAAAGAGGCCCTGGGGGTGCCTGGGTGGCTCTGTCAGTTAAGTGTCTGACCGCTCAGGCCATGATCTCTTGTTTCATGAATTTCAGCCCCACAACAGGCTTTCTGCTGTCTTCACAGAGCCTGCTTTGGATCCTCTGTCGCCCTCTCTCTTATCCCACCCCTGCTTATGCTCTGTCTTTCTCAAAATAAATAAACTTTAAAAAAAATTAAAAAGAGGCCCTGGATGCACCCATGATGGCAATATGTCATAAACCAAGGAGTATGATTTATCTAACTCTGTACTTGAGTTACTCTAAAGCTAGAGAGGCATCTCACACTTGACTTGCACTAACAGTGAGTGAGTTAACTTCCTTCCACTTCTCTCTTGGAGGGCAGGTGAAAAAGTGATGCTTCTCTGTGGGCTGCCCAGGATTGTCAGAGTCCAGAACCTGAAGTGCTCTTTGCATTTGTAGAGTGGTGTTTCTCAGCCCTGGCTGCATATCAAAATCACCTGTAGAGCTTAAAGCATTACAGATGTTCATGCCCCCATGCAGACATACTAATCAGAGCCTCTGGAGGGAGGACCTGGGTACATACATTTTCAAAAAGCTTTATAAGTGATCCTGAGGGCACCAAGTGACTAGAAACCATTCCTTGCAGAGTGTGCTTAGAAATTATAAGTGGCTGGCTTGTCACAAAGGACAGATTTCGGGGTCTTATCGATACCTAGAGATACTGATATAAAAAGCAAGGGGGGCGCCTGGGTGGCTTAGTCGGTTAAGCGTCCGACTTTCGCTTAGGTCATGATCTCGCGGTTCGTGGGTTCGAGCCCCGCGTCGGGCTCTGTGCTGACTGCCAGCTCAGAGCCTGGGGCCTATTTCAGAGTCTGTGTCTCCCTCTCTCTCTGACCCTCTCCTGCTCACGCTGTCTCTCTCTCTCTCTCTCTCTCCCAGAAATAAATTAAAAAAAATTTTTTTTAATAAAATAAAATAAAAAGCAAGGGAAAGGACCTAGAAATCTGCATTTGTAATTGGCATCTCCAGGTGATTCTGATGAAGGGACTTCCTGGGACCATATTGAGAAACACTGCCCCAAAGGTTCCAAAACACTAGAGACTCTGGGTGATTACTCTGTGTACTCGTTTCCTAGGACTGCCATAAACAAAGTACCACAAACTAGGTGGCTTCGAACAACAGCAATATATTCTCTTAGGTCTGGAGGCTACAAATTTGAAATCAAGGCATCAGTAGGGCCATGTTCTCTCTGCAACCTATAGGGTAAAGTCTTTCCTTGGCTCTTCTAGCTTCTGGAGTTTGCTGACAGTCCCTGGCATTCCTTGGCTTGTAGATGCAGCACTCCAATCTCTGTTTCTGTCTTCCCTTCTGATAAGGACACCAATAATATTGGATGAGGGCTAACTTAATAACCTCATTTTAACTGAAGCACAAGACCCTATGTCCAAGGGAGGTCACATTCACAGGTACCAGGTGGTAGGATGTCAACATCTTTGGGGGAGACACAGTTCACCCCATAATACTGTTTTAAATAGTTTTTTTCTTTAAAATTGTTGTTAAGGTTTACTTATTTTTGAGAAAGAGAGAGAGAGAGAGAGAGAGAGAGAGAGAAGAGAGGGGGAGGGGCAGAGAGAGAGGGAGACACAGAATCCAAAGCAGGCTCCAGGCTCAGAGCTCCGAGCTGTCAGCACAGAAACCGACGCCAGGTTTGAACTCATGAACTGTGAGATCATGACCTGAGCTGAAGTAGAACGCTTAACCAATTGAGCCATCCAGGCACCCCTTAAATAGTTTTTTAAATACTTTTTTTTTAAAGTAGGGCCCCAGGGGGCCTTGTATGTTAACAAGAGACAGAACTAGGCTACATTGTCAGCTCTCTGCTATCAGTGCACATAGAAGTTTGACGGGTGATGGAGGTTTATTTTGTTTATTTTAGTCACCCATATTCAAAATTCATGTTCACAATGACAAGCTAAATTATTTTTGGAAGACTTCAGCAGTAAATAGTTGACCCTATTTACACACTAGAATGTTTTTGCCAATAATGACAAGGTTCTGTCTTTGCCAACAATGAAAGAAACAATTATTTGCTCAGAACAGACATACCCTCTCGATTCTTTCAGATCTACAAACACTGAAAAAATAGTATATTCTCCCTCCACATACTTAAATGAGAGAGAAAGACCATAAAAACAAAATTAGGGGAAGCCTGCATTCCTAAAAATTCTATGATTTGTTAAAGTGACCTATGGCACCAGGACCTAGAGTTTGAAAAATGATTCCTTAGATTTAGGTCTTATTTATTTTATTATTTTTTTAAAGTAGGCTCTGTGCCCAATGTGGGGTTTGAAGTCATGACCTGGAGATCAAGAGTCGCATGCTCTACAGACTGAGCCAGGAAGGTGCCCCTAAACCCCCTTTATTTTAATGCTAGAATTTCCTGGGTAAGCCAAAGCAGTGATTCTCGTTCTGGCTACACTTGAGAGCCACTTGTGTGCTTTTAAAAACTATCAGTATTTGGGGTGCCTAGGTGGCTCAGTTGGTTAAGTGTCTGACTCTTGATCTCAGTTCAGGTCATGATCTCATGGTTTGTGGGTTTGAGTCCTGCATTCAGCTCTGTGCTGGTAAGGCAGAGCCTGCTTGGGATTCTCTCTCTCTCTCCTCTCTCTCTCTCTGTCCCTCCCCCACTCACACTGTCTCTGTCTCAAAATAAATAAATAAACTTTAAAAAATACCAGTGTTTTGGGGCGCCTGGGTGGCTTAGTCGGTTAAGCGTCCGACTTTCGCTTAGGTCATGATCTCGTGGTGCGTGGGTTTGAGCCCCGCATCGGGCTCTATGCTGACAGCTCAGAGCCTGGAGCCTGTTTCCAATTTTGTGTCTCCCTCTCTCTCTGACCCTCCCCTGCTCATGCTGTCTCTCTCTCTCTCTCCTAGAGATAAATTAAAAAAAAAAAAAACATTAAAAAAATACCAGTGTTTTGAACCCACCCCATTCCAATAAAATCTGAGTCTCTAGAGTACTTTCCCCCACTGTGGAGATTATAGTTAGAAAGTCTACGTTGGGGCCCTTGGTCTATATTTTATTATCTCAGGTAAATCTTACGATCAATTAGTTTGTAAAACACTCTCCTAATCAAGCCTAGTTATTAGCTGCAGTTCAGTGATCTGAATTTTTCTTTTCTTTAATAGCCATTTACCACACAGAAAGAAGCATTCAAATTGAAAACTCAGAATATCCTTTTAAAACAAATCCTCCTTTAGCAAACATTTTGCAATATATCCATTAATTTGTATTTCACAAGAAATCACCATCTGTTTCTCTTAGATACCTGAATCTTTTATTTCTGATTTTTATTTTCAGGAATATAAATCTGTTGAAGAATCTTAAGAATCAAATCTTCTGAGCCTAGACATACTGCTGTCAGCAACTCCGAGACCTCCTCCTTCTGAGAATTCCCAGGTCTGACAACACTTTCCCTCCAGCCTACAGTGAGGGACGTCAACACACATCCTCTAGACTTCCAGCCCTAGAGCTGTGGCAGCTGGGCAGGAACCTCACAAGCTATATCCTTAGGGGAGATTCAGAAATACAAGAAGGGTGAAAAGTCAGTATGCTGAGGCTGAAACATATAAAAGCTTTAGAAAGTCTCCTCACAGAAGAACCCAATTAAATCCACATAATTAGTGTGCATATTTAGATGAGCTATACATAAAACAGAAATCCTTTCTCCCTCTATCCAAACAGAGTATAAATCTGATTTAATATGCAGAAATTCTTGTCCCCATGCCAGTATTATAAAGCAGTTTTGCCATATTTATTTTAATCTGTGGAAAATAAAAGACTTATTTATATATTATTTTTTTAATGATTAAGCATTTCTGATAAAACCTATGTAGGAGAGGGGTGCTGTGCTGGAAGACAGAGTGTGGCAATTGCCAAATTAGAACATCACCATTTTCTTGCTTGCTCACTACTTGACTTGGTTCGGGTCGTGATTACTTTGCATGAGACTGTTAGAACACCTCCAGTATACTCAGAGACTGTCTAAGTGACTGTGGAATGCCTCAAGGGCAATAGAAAGCAAATAGAAACAGGTACCAACTGAAGTCTTGAGTGATGACTGAGGTGCATTTCAAGTACCATGGAAATCTCACTGGCCGGGCCCATTTCCCCACCCTGGCAACAGAGGTTGATAACACTTCTGATAAGTATTCCAACCTCTACATGTATGTGGGCCTATTCCTGAGCCTCCTAGCCATTCTCCTCATCCTGCTCTTCACAATGCTCCTTCGGCTTAAACATGTCATCTCACCCATCACTTCTGAGAGCACAGAAAGTGTTCCTCAATTCACAGATGTAGAGATGCAGAGTCGAATCCCCACTCCTTAAAGCCAGGATGAAGTGAAGCTTTAGTGGATCTTAGTGGACCTGTGTATGGTGATGTCCAGGAAAGTTTCTTTTGTTGCACGTGGCTTCCCATGTAGGGAATCAACAAGTTATTTATTTATTTAACAAGTTGTTCATGGTTGTGTGTGTGTGTGTGTGTGTGTGTGTGTTCTTGATCTTGAATCTGCTTGTGGGATATCTAAGAGGTTTAAGACTCACTCTTTGCCAGGAATAAAGGAAATGGCAGCTGGTTGGGAGGGAAGGTTTCCATAGTAACCAAAGAGAGCCTGGGCCTTGAGCAAACCTCAGACCACAGAAATTCATATGCAGCTATTGTAAAATTCACAGGATCCCTGGAAGCCTAAAGAACAAGAAAAATCTGCTATCAAAGGAGCTGATGGTTCAAAGAGGGTACCCCCCAAGTAAAGAACAAGTTTTAATTTAGGACTTACGCCCCAAGGAAAGAACAAGTTTTAATTTAGCACTTTAACAGTCACCTCTGCTGACATGAAGGCAAATCATGTCAGAGGTTAATGGAAGGGACCATAAACCCTTTCCCAAAGGAGCCATGATTTTATCATCTAAGGCCATCAGGTTTGTCCCAAATGAAAGAAGAAATTTAAAGAAACTGTCTCAGTTTAAAGAGCAAGTGTGCAAAAAGAAGTTTATAGTCAGCAAATTCACCTAGAGAGGGGAAGTGTGCATTTTATATCTGTGTTATTACTATTACTGGACCTTTAAAAACTCAGATAATAGCAGATGTATTACAAAGATCCAGAATGATGAGCTTCTCCGAAACCAAGGGAAGATTAAGTCAAAATGTGTTCATGACAAGGAACCTTTCATTATACTTGCAGCTTCTTTACCTTTTTCTCCCTCCCCATCACGCTCCAGGATTGAGCTGCACACAAACGTGAGCTTTGTTTAAAGATGGTCTTGACCAGAAAAAAAAAAAAAAAAGACTCAACTATCCTTTAAAGCAGGAAGGAAATAATCTTGGTATTCTGTCATTGAATGATTGTGGCTTTGGACAAAACATTCAAGCTTCTGGGTGCCAGCTTTTTCTTTCTGAAAAATGATCAGAGAGCTATTTAGTCATCACTGGACCCCTTTTAGATCTGAGTTTAAGAAAAAGACAAGAGAGGAAAGTACTAAACATCACCCTCCTACATATCCTTATTAAGATCAATGTCCTCAACTGTCACATTTGTCTTTCCCAGAAAATGTGTTTTGCTTCCTGATCTCTGCCAAAAGATGACGTGGCTCACTTATTACCTATGAGAGAAATATTTTTTTTTAATTCCATTCGCATAACTAGCTTGGTATGCCAGGAGTGAAGGAAGATTTGATTTTTTTAAAAAAAATGAATGTTCCAAAAGGGAACCAGAGGAGGTGAGTACTGTTTACAAATTAGAAATTAGAAGGCCAGTCATATACTTGCCACCCAAAAGCTAATACACATGTGTTAAATCCTACCTGCTTAAAAAAAAGTCTACCTGCTTTAAAAAAAAGTCAGTTCTCTCCTGCACCTAAAAGATGGTCACCAAATTTCACAGGGTGCTGCTTCGGGAACTGCAGTGGTAGTAAGAGAAATGATATGGATGTTAGGTTAATGCCACCTCCAACAGGCATGCAGCTCTCTCTAATCTGTTACCAATTTAGATTGGCCCCTTTACTCTGATCTAAATCTAGCCTGGTGGTGAAATTCCCAAGTGCTTTCTACTTTTATACACAGTCATTTGCCAATACTCCTCTCTCCAAGGGGCTGCAGGGTGTGGAATCCCCACATGCAGAGCTAAACTTAGCAGCAAAGGCTGACTCTAGCACACCTGTTACAATAGCGCACCGTAAGAGATGGCAGCCGCATTCAGCACCATTCAGAAGAGATGAACAGGCAGGTGAAGACTCAAATAGGGCATACACTTTCCTCTGGGCATTATATTTTCCAAAATGCATAGTGACTCTTACGTTATTGCATCTCGTGGTTCGAGTTGTGTCTTTATCAACAGCCGGACTCCATGTACTCTGTAAGGTTTTAGTTCTTGGCAGCCTTACACACAGGCTTCATCAAAGGCTGGCAGTGTACCCCACAACTTCTTAAGGATACCCATATCCCCTCACTCCAGGCACCCCATTTTGTGCTCACAGTATTTGAATGCACTTTACAGTTAAGAAGTCAGTGGCTGGATACATGAAAGAATTGATTACACTTTCAATAGCAGTGAATAGCAAGATACCCTATGCCTTGTTGCCAGATTTGATAAACAGACTACAGATCTATTCATGTCCACCTGACCTCTGCAGCCCAAATTTCCAGAGTTTAAAACTCTTCTTTAATCACTGGCTTGGATGAAGAATCCTAATTTATGATTAGGTTACTCACCTGGAAAACAAGCACCCTCTGTCATCACAACTACCCCACGGGATCCAGATCTTCACTGAGCATTAACCAAAGCACACAGCACAGTTGCACTAAAATAGCAGCATGACCCCCCCCCCCACCACCACACACACACACAAGTTCCAGTGATAACACAAATGGAAATGCATTTAAGCAGATGTGTCATTATGGTGACTCATATGGTATTTAATCTTTAAGAAAATAAACCGAAGGTTTTCATTGGAGCAAACTTACTATAAAGAAAAGAGTTTTTCCGTTTCTATTAAATTATATTCTATCCCTCAGTATATTAATTAACATATATTACTGCTCAAACAGTCAGCTAGAGCACTCAATGGGCATCATTTGAATTTATCCATCTATCCAAAATGCTGACTTGGCAATTCCTTCCCCCATCCTCACTCCCCAAAAACTGCACAGTAGCCTAAATATATATAAACAGGTTATTTATATGTAGATGTCCTCTGTTTTAAGGTGAAAGAAGGATTCTTCATTTATTATTATGCTGACCCATATGAAATTGCCATTTCCTTAGGTCAAAAGTGTTCAGACATCAGCAATTTCATGTAATTCAACCTAATAAAAAGAATCACGACGTGAATTCTCTAAATGGTAACCTCTCCTAATATATTTAAAAATAATTCAATTTCTGGGGTGTCTGGCCTAGTTGGTTAAGCATCTAACTCTTGATTTCAAGTCAGGTCATGATCTCACAGTCATAAGATTAAGGCCCATGTAGGGCTCCACATTGGGCATGGAGCCTGCTTAAGATTCTCTCTCTTCCTCTCTCTCTGCCCCTCGCCCTCTCATGCTCTCTCTCTCTCTCTCTCTCAAGAAAAAATCAATTTCTAAAAATGTACTCTGCATACATTTCAGGATCATGGGTTGTATCAAACAAGGTATATTGTAAAAGCCTTCTGAATTATATATTAGGCAGGGAATATTAAAGCTAATCAAGTAAAGATGGGTTCATCCAGCCTAATCTTTCCATCTATGCCAAATCTGAAGCTTTGGACTCGTAACTGAGTTTGACTGCTGCAGACACACCGAACTTACTAAGTAGGTAAAAGGGGTGCACTGAATGCAATTAAATGGTTATATTTAGTAATACATTTTATTCACCTGCATTTGTACTAAAAGAACAACTTTCTTTCTTTTTTTTTAACAAAACAAAGACTGTGTGAAAGAAAAAAAATTGGGTTTTTTCTGTTTGAAGCTGTCAATATTTGAAAGAGATTCATATTGTATAAAAACAGAAATATAATATTTCAATGACTATTTAGCATGTCATTTTTGATCCCTGGAGAATAAACTGGTTTGCTGATAAATATCTATTGTCTGAAGAATGTAAAACTACATTAGTCTCTTCTTCCCGTTATAAATTGTAGTAACTGCCAATTTGTAGGATTTATAACTTTGAGGTGTCATTGCTTCTTCTGATTCCCCCATTTCCCAGCCTTTATTTTCTTCTGACTTGCAAACTTATTGATGTGTTTGTTTCTGTAGTAGTAAGATGTATAAAATGGACAATGGATTTTTGGCCACCAGAGTAGGTGACCTGGATTAAGTGTGACATAAGGCATCTAAAGTTTCAGTATCTTCCAACATTTCCCATGCTTCATAGGGTATTTTTTTAAACCTATCTTTGCTTTTGTGCTTTTTGTATTTGATCCTCACAGCAACCCTGCGAGTAACTGAGTGGAGGTATTATAGTCCATTTTACGTGGGCACAGAAGTGGTGGAGGCATTTATGGTTACACACAGGCCAAGTCAAGACTATCCTACCAGTCTTTGGATGCCTGGTTTAGTACCATCCCACCGTCCTTTGCTTTCTGAGCCTTGAATAGCTGTTTCAAAGCTATCCATTCTTGAATATTCCAAGTTCTGACAACAAAAATTGAGCTCTATAGATGATCAACTCCCTGTACCCAAATTCAAAACAAATAAGCAGAATTCTTCCATCTCTTTAATTTTATAGCCACAGTGATGCATATTCACAGATTGTAAGAGTTTACACAAAGGCAGATCCCACAGCTTTAATTTACATGAATAAAGAGAGGACACGAAAATATGGATGAACTATCACCCACCATACAAATCCCAATCCTCTGATGGTTTGATTAAATGTTCCCAGTCAATACCAACCCCTCATATGCAAGATTATCTCTCCCCTCACCCCTAGAAATGAGGATACTTCCTCTTAGGTAAAAATCATGTACTTTTTAGAAATTGTATAGTGTTCCAAATGTACATAGCAGTTCTATTTGTGCTCTATAATAAATGCAAAGACATTAAAAGGGAGAAAATTACTGGCCAAAGAAGCTTCTGCTGGCCACGAAGAATGAATTGCTATGCCTGCAGGAAAAGGAGACAAAAATATGGAACACATGTACAGTAGGAAAAAGAAGTGCACATATTAAACATAGGTGAGATTTTGAGGAGCACCTGGGTGGCTCAGTCGGTTAAGGGTCCGACGTTGGCTCAGGTCATGATCTGAAAGTTCATGACTTCTGTAGAATTCTGTGTTGGGCTCTGTGCTGACAGCTCAGAGCCTGGTGCCTGCTTTGGATTCTGTGTCTCCCTCTCTCTCTGCCCTCCCCCTCTCATGCTCTGTCTCTCTCTCAAAAATAAATAAACATTTAAAAAGTTTAAAAAATAATAAACATAGGTGAGATTTTGAAAAATAACTTGAGCAATCCCAGGTATTCCAATTCATTTTCATATCAAGTATTTATTGATTACATCATACATAAACAAGGAGGAGAATAAAAGAGACATATTATACAATGCACTGGGCCAGGTTCTGTGGGGATCTAAAGTTTGCTATCAAAAAGCTCACAGCGTGGCAAAGGTTATAAGTACTGAAATTCGTCCATTCATTCACTCATTCATTCAGTATTTATTCAGCAGCTACTGTGGGTACTCACAGAGAACACAAGGCACAGTCTATGCCCTGGTGAAGGTTATAGCCTACTGGGATAGACAACAGCAATCAGATAATTACAAGATTACTGTGTTACAAAGGAGAAGTATAGGGTGGTTGGGCACATACAGAGTAGCAGAGATGCTGCATTGCCAGGCCTAGAGTGTCAAGAAAGACTTTACTGAGGAGATAATAATCTAAGCTAAAATCTAGAAGATGTGTAAAAGGAGAGACTAGGGCAAGTGTTCCACAGAGAGAACAGCATGTGCAAAGATTCAGAAATCAAATAAACCTGTCACACTTGAAGAAGCATCGTGAGTGAGGAGAAGTCTCCTGAAGGCCAGCAAGGCTTACAAGGACAAGCACATGCAGGGCCTTGTGGACAATGCTATAGGTTTTTTCCTTTATTTTCAACATGGAGAAGAAGAAAACTCTGGCAGCATTGTGGAGGATAGATTGAAGAGTGGCAAGAGTGGATGCAGGGAGACCACTTGAGAGGTTATGGCAGTGGTTCAGGAGAAGGGTGGTAACACCTTAGACTTGCCACAGTCAAGTGGTAGGAGGTAGGGATAAAGAGAAGTGGATAGTTTTGAGATACATTTAGGAGATAAAATCAGCATACTTGAAGAAGAATTGCATAAGCAATAATTGGGGTAAGTGAGAAGGAAGAGTCTAGAATGACCTTCTGGTTTCCGGTTTGAACAGCGTCTGGTGGCTTTATTCACTGACATACAGAACACTGGAGGATAATTGGATCAAGGGAGATATGAAGTTGGTTTAGGACATGTTTAGCTTGATGTACCTTTGAGACATCTATATGCAGTATTCAAGAACCAGTTGAATATATGGGTCTGGAGCTCACATGAGAGATTAAGGCTGAAGACAGCCTTAATCCATGTTAATGGATGAGACTGACCGGGGAGGGGTTGTAGAATAGACCAAAGAAAGAATGACAATAACATAGAATATGCACAATATGCTCCTCCCTGCTTTGGGATGATTAGCTATTTGTCAGGCAGGTTGGGAAAGAAGATTAGGTTTAAGGATTTTCAAACTAAGATTTCCCAGAGATACTTGGGAGCAGAAGAAGTAGAGAGAGGGTCAGAGTCAAAGCCTATAGGGGATAGGGAGGATTTCAGCCTGGGGAGACCAAAGTCAAGCACTAAGTACTAAGGTTAGGAGCAGGACCATCGATAAGAAGGAAATAGAGCCTATAATCAGAAGCCAGAAACCAATGGAGCAGTGTAGGTACAGGTATAGAATGGCACAAAGAGGGTCCTGAGAGTCTGTAGTGAAAAAGGGTGGGCTGTCAAACACAAGTATGGGATTGTGTTGATCATGGTCCTGGCAGGAAGCAGAGAGCATTCTCCAATGGAGTAAAGAAACTTTAAAGGAGGGACTATCTGCACAGGGAAGGGTAGGATTGAGGGCCAACAACAGATGGCAAAGCACCCAAGGACTGACAGAAGCAGAAAACCACTCCTAGGCTTGCATGGGGAAGGGGAGGTCATTGTGATTGGAACCTGGCATGCCATGTAGCCATGGGGAAGAAACAATCAACCTTAGATAAAGAGGCAAAACCAGTAAGGGGCTGGAGAATTAAATATCCCACTTTTTCCTCCACCTTCCATTCTGCTGGTACAGACTGGATCTACCCAGCCAGAGAGCAAGCAAGCCCAGGTGATGAAGTTTGGAGAGAGCAGCCTCCCAAACAAAGAGCAGAGAGGAGAAACCCTGTCCAAATGGATGTGGGGAAGACAGGGAATATCCAGCATGAAGTAAAGAGGTATATCGGGATGCCTTAAAGATCTGACTTGGGGGTTACTGAATAGGATTTTACCAAAAAGAGATAAAACATGCTACAGATTTTCAAAGGGGTTGTGTCATTCAATCCAATCAGAAAAGCCAAAACCATTATAGCTTTCAAATGGAGAGAATTTAATCCAAGGACTTGATAACACATGTGATGGAAGAAAAATGGGGAGAGTATAACAACCTACAGATTAGCAGAAGCAGAAGGCTACCACTAATCATAGGGTTTAAGAAACAACTGGAAAAAGTGATACTACCAGAGCCCAGAAGCTGGGACCCTCTTTGGTCCCTAGAATCATGGAGGGGCTTCCCAGGCAGGAGATGAAACTGCACAAGGGGTTACCTGGTAAAATTCTCCTCCATGGTTGTAGCTCCTGCCAAAGAGCCCTTTCAGATGATAGATTCAAACCTAACCATATCAATGATCATATCAATGCAAAAGGTCTAAACATCCAAATTAAGAGGCAGTATTGGTCATATAAAACAAAAACTTATGACTCAACTATATGCTACAGGCAGGAAATATGCCTTAAATATAAAAAGCACAAATAGGTTACAAGTAAAAAGATAGAAAAATAAAGCATGTGAACTTTAATCAAAAAAGAGTTGGAGTGGCTACATTAATATCAAAGTCAGTTTCAGAGCAAAATATTACCAGGGATAAAGTATTTTATTTTGTTAGCATGATGGGGTCAGTTAATTAAGAGGATGTAACAATCCTAAATGTTTATGCACTAAGTAACAAGGTTTCAAAATTCATGGAGCAAAAGTTCATAGAACTGCAAGAAAAACCAGACAAACTCAGAATTATAATCTAGGAACCTATATACTCCTCTAAATAATGGGCAAAACAAGGGAGTCGAAAATTAGCAAAGATACAGTAGACTTGAATACCATTCTCAACCAACTTGACCTGATTGACCTTTAAGGAAAACATCATGCAACAATACCAGAATGTACTTTCTCCTCAAGTGCTCAGGGAATAGTTAACAAGACAGACCATATTCTGGGCCATAAAACAAATGTAAATAAATTCACAAGGATACAACTCATGCAAAGTTTGTCCTCTGAAAAAGGTGGAACTAAATTAGAAATCAACAAGAAAATGATCTTTGGAAATTCCCATAATATTTACAAAAGAAATAACACTTCTAAATAATACACATATCAAATAAGAAATCAAAAGGAAAATTAGATAATACTTTAAACTAAATGAACTTTCACAACAACATATCAAAAACTGTAGGATGCTACTAAAACTAGAAGAGACATTGAGAATCCTATGCAAGCTCCACACTCACTGCGGAGCCCAACGCGGGCTGCATCCCATGACCCGAGGATCATGACCTGAACTGAAATCAGGAGTTGGGCCCTCAACCGACTGAGCCACCCTGGCACCCCGGATATTGATATTTAAAAACAGTATGAAATTCTTAGGGCTACATATAACCAATGATGTGAAAGACCTGCACACAAACATTGCTGAAGGAAAGTATAGAAAACCAAAATAAATGGAAAGAGGTTTCCTGTTCGTGACTGGGAGAAAAATATTGTTAAGATGTGAACTCCCAAAAATTACTTATAAATTCAAAACAATTCCAATCAAAATCCCAGCAGGCTCTCTCTTTTTTTTAATTTTTGGAATTGATAGAGACGTTTCTAAAGTTCATGTTGTTGGAGACGGTGAATTCTTCCTCTACCCTCAATGTTTTCCAGCTGGATTAAGAATTCAATTGACAGGGGTGCATAGGTGGCTTGGTCAGTTGAGCGTCTGACTCTTGATTTTGGCTCAGGCCATGATCTCATGGGTTCGTGGAATCAAGCCCCGTGTCAGGCTCTGCACTGACAGTACGGAGCCTGCTTGGGATTTTCTTTCTCTTTCTCTCTTTCTCTGCCTCTCCTGCACTTGTCCTCTCTCTCGCTCTCAAAATAAATAAACCTAAAAAAAAAGAATTTGATTGACATGAGACAGATTAATGAAAAAAAAAATCAAAGTTTTATTACATATGCATGGAGGCCTAGTAATGAAAATGGGACCAAAGAAATGACTAAGAATGGCAGCTGGTATACATGTTAGATAAACAGATAATAGATTTGTGAGGAATTTACAGGATGAGGAAAACAAATGTTTGGGAGTTTTAATTATTAAGGAATTCTAAGCAGAATTTTGGCTGAGGTAGTAGATTAGTAAAAAGTAACAAAGTTTATTTCTATAGCTTTCTCAACTTTAAAGTCCCTATCTCTGGTAAGGATGTCCTTTTGGTCTAGTACAAGGAGTGTATTTTTCATATGGGTCATCTGTTTCCTGCTGTCAGGGAGACAGAGGAGAATCTGAGTGTCCTTGTACTGGCTCATTCCCAAGTAGCTTTAATTCAGAATAATATGTATGCCATTGTGGTGCATTTGGGCCCCTACAATGTGGAAATGCCAAAGATCTAGGATAGCGAAAATGATTCTGAAAAGAATGAAGTTAGAGGCTAACATCTGATTCTAAGACTTAATTTTTTTAATTTTTTTAATGTTTATTTCTGAGAGAGAGAGAGAGAGAGAGAGACAGCATGATCAGGGGAGGGTCAGAGAGAGAGGAAGACACAGAATCTGAAACAGGCCCCAGGCTCTGAGCTCGCTGTCAGCACAGAGCCCAACGCGGGGCTCGAACCCATGAACCGTGAGATCATGACCTGAGCTGAAGTCGTATGCTTAACTGACTGAGCCACCCAGGCGCCCCTGATTCTAAGACTTATTATACAACTATAGTATTCAAGGCAGTATGTTGTTGGCACAAAGGTAGATACATAGATTGATGGAACAGAACAGAGAGTCCAAACAGAAACCAACACATATACAGACAACTAATTTTTGACAAATGCAAAGTCAAAGCAGTGGATAAAGAAAAGCCTTTTTGATAAATGATGCTAAATATCCATAGGCAAAACAAAATGACTTTTGATTATGGAGGTCCGTATTTTGTACCATATACAAAAAGTAACTCAAAATTGACCTTGTAATCTAAATGTACAAACCTAAAACTCCTGACGTTAAATGTAGGAGAGAATCTCTGTGACCTTGGATTAGGCAAAAGATTTCCCAGATTTGACAGCAAAAACACAATCCATAACAGAAGAAAATGATAAATTGGATTTCATCTAAATTTAAAACTTTGGCTCTTTAAAAGACAATGGTCAGAGAATGAAAAACAAGCCACTACTTTCACTTTCATGATACACTTCAGATGACACTCTGCTCTCTCTACCTGGAAGCCCCTTCCACCTCTGTACCCTTAATGTACTGCCATTCATTAATCAAAATAGCTTGATTTAGCCCCAATATCAATGTCTATCACTTTTCTTGATTCTCCCCCCCAAGAACATAGTTAATTACTATTTTCTCTGTGTGACTCAGAGGATATAATTACTTATAATCTTTTTTCTATTTTTTTAACTGTTTTTATTTACTTTTGAGAGAGAGACAGAGACAGAGACAAACAGAAAGACAGAGGATGAGTGGGGAAGGAGCAGAGAGAGAGGAAGCAGGCTCCAGGCTCTGAGCTGTCAGCACAGAGCCCGACAAGGGGCTCAAACCCATGAACCGTGAGATCATGACCTGAGCCGAAGTTGGACGCTTAACCAACTGAGCCACTCAGGCACCCATAATTGCTTATATTCTTGCATTTAATCATTGCATTGCAATTTACTCATTTGCATATATGTGAGCTCTCTGAGAGAAGACATCCTCAGTGACTAACACAGAACCTGGCACCTAGAGATGTTCAGTAATACCGGATGACTGACTGCACGGCTAAATACCATACCCTGACTCTCATCCTGCATCTCTTCTGGTGCCTAGAGATGAATTTGCTCAGGGGACAGATCTAACTCCACAACCTGGCTCACCTAATCTGTTCCATCCAGTTGCAGTTCATCCCACTTACTCCCAACTGGATCCTGAAATATATGAAAGATTTACAAGTGCTGTGAACATTTTAGTTGTCATTACCGGGAGTGTAAGCGACTTCAACATTTGGGAGGCTGCTTTTAGTAAACAAGTTC
The DNA here is from genome assembly GCF_003009895.1 of Hyaena hyaena. NCBI lineage: Eukaryota > Metazoa > Chordata > Mammalia > Carnivora > Hyaenidae > Hyaena > Hyaena hyaena. Next base: position 1,496,316 of record NW_024080929.1, on the reverse strand, counting down.
TTCACTTCCACAGCCTGAATATGACGGTAACGCGGTTCTTTATGTATCCATTTCCTTACCAAAACTTTTCCTCACTATTCACAGGCTGAATTCTGAAAATTTTTGATTTAGTCAAGCTGAAATTAGTGGAATTTTGCTTTACATGAAGAAAATGGGGATAATCATAATAATTTTGGAATAAAACAAATGCTTCCTTCTAGCATATGTACCTAGTACCACTTTATAATATTTTTCATATGTGAGTAGGAATTTAGGTTTGAATGTCTCCATTTATTTTTAATCAGACTTTTTAGTTTTGCTTGATCATTAATTAAATGGTATGTGGGCTATTGCTGTCACAACAGGTTGTAATGGAAATAGAGGTGATGTCATAAATTCAGTGTTGTAGCACAAATTTGAAGGCAGAAAAAAATGAAAATGTAGATAATAAAGGAAAACTTGTTATATGATAATTAGGGAAAGACCCATATGAAATTTTTAAAAAGCAAAGTTGAAATATACTGATAACTATTTATTCAGAATTTAATGGAGGAAACGTTTCCTTGACAGCTGTGCTCATTTATATTGGATTCATATATATGATCAATCCAAACAAGGTAGTTATACAGCAATGATGAATGTGATAATGAGATTCTGAAACAGGGACAATTGAATATGCATTACTTGCTTTTCATATGTAAATTCCATCACAAACCAAGCATTACTGTTCCCTTGTATTTCTATATAACACTGTAGTTAATAGAAGTATCATGATAGAATAAGGGGAGTAGAGATCCCTATAATGCATTTGCAAATTTACAGGAAGCAGCAAATTCCAGATTTAAATTATAGCAGATCTTTCCTACCTGGGTGCTTAACAAATAGTTTAGGATAAGAATGCAACTAACACATTTGTATCTCATGTACGATTCAGTCATAATCCTCTGGTGGGTATTGCTTTCTCTCCTTTTCTCGAGGAGCAAATTGTGCAAAGTATTTTTTTAACTCTATATTCAAATGAATGTAAATATCTGTTTTAGATCCAGTGATGGCACCTAGACAATTTGCCTAAATTGACATCAATAAGCAGTTCAACTTATCCCCTGAAGGAAAATGTAGATTTGCTAAGTGTTGTGCATTTCTTTTACTTAAGTAGCAGGAGGGGGTGGGGAAGGAATAGAACAGAGGCACCCCAATTAGAATATCTGCCTGGTGGCCTAGCATCAACTTTTTTTTCAATTTATTTAGCAGAATCAGTCAGAAATATCCCCTTAAGTTTGTCCTGGATATAAAATCGTCTAGGAAGCAGAGCGGAAGGAAAACTTAACTGGGTACAATACTTGCCCCTAAGTAACATATGTCATCTACATAGGTAGACAAGATTTAATGAAAGAGCCTAAGGCATTCACAAAAGTTCTTAGTAATGGCACCACCATTTGCTCAATTCAAAAACATTGGAGATGTTCTTGATTACTCTCTTGCACCTTACATCTAACCTATCAATGAATCCCATTGGCTCTACCTTCTACCACTTCTCACCACTTTTCCATCCATTATTCTGGTTCAGGCCACTATCATCCACAGAGGTAGAAAAATTTCTCCTCCATCCTCTTAGAGTCTCTAGCTGGGACTAGGAATTAAACTGACATCAGACAGATCAACAGGAGAAAAGCATACAAGGTTTTATTTTTTTTCCCACATGTACATGGAAGTCCTCATGAGAAAAATGAAGACCCAACGAAGTAGTTTGAGTTGAACACTTAAATATATTGGCTGGACAAAGAGTAGTAAATTATGAAAATGTGACAAGGCAAAGGGGCTTTGACTAGGGTATTTAACTGGGTGGAGAACTAACTAGGAAGTTACAGGTTAGTTTAGTTCAACAAGGTTTGTTTTGTTAAAAAACAAAATGTAACCAAGTAAATGTAAAGTTCTAATTGGCTTTATTAGTGACTTGTATGGAACTATGAAAGACCTCCAATAGAAAAAACAATCTTCAGAAAGAAGAATGAAGCTGGAGTTATCACTATCCCAGATTGCAAGAGATACTACAAAGCTATAGTAGTTAAAATACTGTGGTCCTGGCATGAAAACAGATACATAGATCAATAGAACAGAATAAAGAGCCCAGAAATAAACCCACATCTATATGGTCAATCAATCTATGACAAGGGAGGCAAGAAAAAACAATGGGGAAAGGACAGTTTCATCAATAAATGATGTTGGGAAAACCAGACAACTACATGCAAAAGAATGAAAGAGGACCACTTTCTTACAACATATAAAAATATAAACTGAAAATGGATTAAAAACCTAAATGGGAGACATGAACCCATAAAACACCTGGGGACTCAGATGATTCGTTCTACAACTCAAAAATATTCATATAAAAATGATTATAGTACTGTAATAGAATACAAATAAAGAAAATACAAAATATAGAGAAAAACAAACAAATTAACCTGCACTTACCTTGAAAACTGGTGTGAAGGAGGCAAGAGAGAGGAGGGGTATTATGTAGGACGACTTTCACTACCACTAACCGATGTTGACTCAGTACAGTATTAAAAAACTCTTGTCATCTACTATATTTAATATAACTGGCAATAAGATCTGCAGGCAGCCTGACCTAGAATGAAGCAAAGCATTCCTAAGCTTACTCTTGTATGGAAAAGCAAAAGGACTTTCCACAGGGGCTTTGAAGTGACCAAAAATACACTCATGCCAATTGTGGGCACTTTCCAATTTTCTGAAAAATTACTGATTTCTGCCAAATACTCTGGCCTGAGACCGAGCATCTGAGCATGGGAGACAATCACCAACAATCCTGCAGAGAGGGAGAGAAAGACAGAGAGAGCGAAAGACAGAGAAGAACCATTGGCTGAGTTGTGATCATGTGATGTTCAGCATCATGTATTATGACATCGATCGATTATCATGTTAAAATTTATTAGAAAATTTGTTCGTCTTGTGGAACACTCATAGAACAAGTTACTCACAATCCAAGGTTTTACTGTATTGTATTTGGGGAGTCAGTGTTTATAACAAGAACTTTCATCGAATCATTTACAAGCTCAATTTCCTTAGCTTGATATTTCTTATAAGGTCTTTAGTTCTACAGCCAGGAATTGCCCTTACAATGGTGTTTTCAGTAACTTAAGCTGCACAGTTGGGGACTTTGATTTCATATCATGGTTAGCTTTTCATGCATCTCTCTCACTCACATACATATTTCTAGTTATTCATTTGTAGACATGAGTCTGAAAGGATCAGTTTGGAACCTATGTCAGTAGTCTGTGTGAGAGTTATTGAGGACTCTGACTAACATAGTTCCTATAGAATGGAGAAAGAGAATGTTTAAAAAACATTAGGATTAAATCCATAGCATTTTTTTAATTATCTAGATTTAAGAGTGACGGGGAAAAGCCAAGAATTGCACTGAGATTTCTAATTTTCAACACTGGTAGAATCATGTGTCATTCAAAAGATCAAGAATACTTTGAGGAGCCTGGTTAGTGCAGTCCCTAGAGCATATGACTCTTGATCTCGAGGCTGTAAGTTTGAGTCCCACATTGGGTACAGAGATTACTTAAAAAAAAACTTTGGGGGAAAAAGGATCAAGAATATTGCTATTTTAATTCAGGTATTTATTGAGAGCTACTATATATAGGGCACATAGAAGGAAGATGTGGGGGTGGGGCGAGTTACACTAAATAGGAGATTCCTAGAGGACGTTCAAGTGGATACAATTAATGTGTAGCTTATAATGTGGATCTGAAATTCAAGGAAGACGCTGATACTGGGAAAGAAAGATGTGAGAACCATTAGCATGGATTTTATTACTGAAGCTATGGAACAACATACAAAATGAGGGGGGGGACTAAATAAAAATGCTGGAGCGGTGCCTGGGTGGCTCAGTCGGTTAAGCGTCCGACTTCAGCTCAGGTCATGACCTCACAGTTCGTGGGTTCGAGCCCCACGTCGGGCTCTGTGCTGATTGCTAGCTCAGAGCCTGGAGCCTGCTTCAGATTCTGTATCTCCTTCTCTCTCTGACCCTCCCCTGCTCATGCTGTCTCTCTCTCAGAAATAAATAAAACATTAAAAATTTTAAAAAAATTTTTTAAAATGCTGGAGATATAGGAAAAGAACAGGAAAAAAAGTGATGTCATGAAAGTTGGAGAAGTAGAACACTTTTTAATAGAAGAAATTTGTTAACAAGGAAAATATTGCCCAGAGGTCATCAGGAGCTTGCATTTGGCAAATTAGGACATCCTTGGTAGTTTTTGAAGAAATAGTTTAGTAGAGCGGTGGAGGGCAGAATAAATTATGTAGTCCCCATAATTAATCTATTTCAAAGGAAGCCTAACTTACTTTATGTTACTGGCTGGTAAGTTTCCCTACTGAAAGATTAAGGCATTTTGATTGGAACCGTTCAAGAAAACTGTTTAATGGAATGGACAGTCTTTGAAAATGTATTTATTCAGCATTGCATTAACCAAAATCTTGACCATAGAATGCATGCAATAAATGTTTGTTAAATTGAAGATAACACTCACTCACTTCCATCTCCCTCTCTCTCTCGTCTCTCTGTTTTATATGCCTGTGTGTGTGTATACTTTTTATTTTGAATAAAATATATTTTATATTTTAATATATATATTTTTATTTTGAAATAATTATAGATTAATAGGAGGTTGTAAAAGAAGTGCACAGGCACCTTCCATGTACACTTTCTTTAGGCTCCTTCAATGCTAACATCTTACACCACTAGAATACATGATCAAAACAAAACAACAAAATGACTTTGGCATAACCCATTGAGCTTATTCAAATTTCAACAGTTATACATGCACTAATTTGTGTATGTGTCAGGAGGCGGGGGGAGCTCTGTGAAATATTATCACATGTGCAGTCTGTGTAACCACCACCACAATGGAGATATTCAACTTTATCATCACTACAAGACTCTTTCACGTTACCCCTTTATAGCTCCACATGTCCCCTTCCTCCCCATCCTAACACCTGGAAACCACTGATAAATTTTCTACCTCTATAATGATACTATTTCATGAATGTGAAATAAATGCAATTATGCACTGTCTATTTTTCTGAGACTGGCTTTTTTCCACTCAGCATAATTTTGTTCAGGTTCATCCAAATTGTGTGCTTCAATAACCCATTTTACTAAATTGCTGAGCAGTATTCCATGGTACATATATATCAGTTTGTTTGACAATTCACCCTTGGAAGGAAATTTGGGCTGTTTCAAGTTTTTGGCTTTTCCAAATAAAGCTGCTATAAGCATTCACATAAAGGTTTTTATATGAACAGGTTTTCATTTCTCTGGGATAAATGCCCAGGAATGTAATTACTAGGTTGTAAGTTGCATGTTTAGTTTTGTTAGAAACTGCCAAACTGTTTTCCCGAATGGCTGTACCATTTTCCTTTCCCACTGGCACTGTATATGAGATCCAATTTCTCTGAATTCCCATCAGCATTTGGTTTAATCACTGTAGTTTTTCATTTGGCCATTCTGATAAGTGTGTAGTGATATTTCACTGTAGTTCTAATTTGTGTTCTCTATAGCTAATGTGAAACATCTTTTCCTGTGCTTATTCTCCACTTGTATATCTTCTTCAGTGAAATGTCTCTTCCTATATTTTGCCCATTTTTAAACTTGAATTTTGAAAGTTCTTTATATATTCTACACACTAGCTCTTTGTCAGATATAAGGTTCGCAAATATTTTCTCCCACTCTGTAATTTATCTTTTCATCCCTCTTAACAGGGTCTTTGGCAGAGCAAAAGTTTTAGACTTTAATGGGCCAATTTATGTGTGTGTGTGTGTGTGTGTGTGTGTGTGTGTGTGTGTTTACCTTTATGGATCACGCTTTTGGTTTCAAGTCTAAGAACTCCTTGCCTAGTGCTGGTCCTCAAAGGTTTTCTACTACGTTTTTTTCTAAAAGTTTTATAGTTTTACATGTTACATTTATATCTGTAATCCGGGGTGCCTGGGTGGCTCAGTTGGTTAAATGTCTGACTTTGGCTCAGGTTATGATCTTATGGCTCATGGGTTTGAGCCACACGTTGGGCTCTATGCTGTCAGCCTGAAGCCTGCTTCAGATTCTGTGTCACCCTCTCTGTCTGCCACTCACCCAATCCTATCCTGTCTCTCAAAAATAAATAAACATTTAAAAATAATAAATAAATAAATCTGTAATCCATTTTGACCTGATATTTGGATATGGCATGAAATGTAGATGAATAATCTTTTTTTTTTTTTTTTTTGCCTATAGATATCCAATTGCTTCAGCACCATTTGTTAAAAAGGCAATCCTTCCTCCATTGAACTGATTTTGCTCATTTGTCAAAAATTAATTGGGTACAGTTGCAAGAATCCATTTCTGGGTTTTTATTCTGTTCCATTGATTTATATGTCTACCTTCCTGTCAAAACCATACTATCTCAATATTTTGTAAAACTTAACATTGGGGTAAGGGATTCCTCCCACTAATATATATATATATTTTTACTTTGTTCTTTTATAGTACTTGCTCTGTGGTATGAGTTACAAATTTTGTCTAACATGGATTATCAATTTGCAAAGAATTAGAATATAATAAAGTACATTTTAAACTATAACTATTTAAGAAATAATTTAATATTGATCCTTGATGAACCATTGTAATGGAAAGAGCATTCATTGGACTATGAACTAGGATTCTTGGGTTTCATATCTAGTTTTGACACTGATAAATTATATTACTTTAAGCATGTCTTTCTTAATCTAAATTTCCTTATCTGTAAAATATATAGGAAGTAGACTGTTGTTAAGTTTCTTTCCAGAAAAAATGAAAAATTCTTGAATTGTAGTCTATATAAATTTTATACACAGCTACCACACTGCACAACTACAGGAGGTACCATTTACCTTGTATTCTGTGTCAGGGGTTGGAAACCTACAGCCTGAGGACCAGAGATTACAGCCAATTTTGTAAATAAAGTTTTATTGGAACACCACCCTGCTCAGTCATTTACATATCGCTTGTGGCTGCTTTACCCCCTACAGTTCCAGAGTTAACTAGTTGCAATACAGACCCTATAGTCAGGAAAACCAAAAATATTTACTTTACAAAAAATTTTGCCAACTCTTACTTCATATGAATGCTGCTTCCTAAAATTGTGTGACTATGGTTAACCTGATAACTTAAATGGATATATATGAGGGAGAAGGTACTAATTTGACAAGAGTTAAACTCCTCTTTTGTTGTATTAATTGATCACTAGAGTTAGAAAGTAACCAGGGCAGAGAACATTCCTAATTTTCATGCCATCATTATCATATTAATATATCGTAACTAAGCCCTTTCAGATAGTTGCAGAAGGTTAGCCTAGGAGAAACAGGCCTTGATGTATTAATTTAGATAATTTCTTTTCATTCAAGTGCTTTTCAGTTCAAAAAATATCTGAGCACCAATGAGCATCATGAGATGTAATGTGTACTGTGAGGTAATGAGTAAGATAAGAAGCTTGCCCTTAAGGAACTCACAACCTAGTTAAGGGGAAAGAGGATAAGCCAGAGAAAAAGGCAATGTAATTAAGACACACTGTGATAAGATATATAACAGGGGGTCGGTCCGGTTATAGGAAAATAAAGGCTATGTTTTCCTTCATTCCTTTGCTCAGTGGTTTGCTTATGTGGTGACATTGTAGGGGAGGTAAAAGTTTTCTTCGACCTGTTTAGGTTGTCTGGCTGGGTCTGCAAATTAAACTGACAGGGAAAGGTTAAGGGGAGAAAAGGAAAGATGAACAGAAAAGCATTCAAGTTTTATCCATTTTTACATGTACATGGGAGTCTTCAAAAGAGAATGAAGACCCAAGGAAGTGACTGGAACAGGAAGCTTTTATACCTCTTAAACAAAGAAACAAATTTGTGAAGACAAAAGCGTTTTGACTAGGGTAGTTCACGGTGAAGATAAGGGTTAGTCAGTGAAGAAGTAACTAGGAAGATAAGGGTTAGTTTAACAAGGTTTGTTTATACAGATTTCTCTGGTGCCATCTCTGGGCTGATTAGAATCTATCTCCAGTTAGGAGGAGAGTTTATTTCCTGCCTTTAGGCTGAAAAGGAGGAGCTTTTTCAGTGTTTACTGCTTCTTAATTGCCTTTACCTCAAAAATATTTTTTATGTCAAAGAAGCATATTTCAGGGTGACATATTCTGATTTCCTTCAACATTCTGCATTCCCTGAGTGTTGTCACTTAGCGTTCACTAGAATGGCTCATTTAACGTATGCTTTGTAGGAGTTAATAGTATTAATAATAGTTGTATGAGTTGATAGTATTAATAATAGTTATCCATTCTTGACATTTTTGAGTTCCAGAGTTTTTAGTTATACTACATTAGAACATCTAGACTGAATTTTAAAAAATGTGGTATACACACACACACACAGGAATACTCCAGCCACAAAAAAGAAAGAAATCCTCCCCTTCAGGACAACATGGATGGACCTCGACGGCATTATGCTAAGTGAAATAAATCAGAGAAAGACAAATCCTGCACGATCACACTTATACATGAAATCTAAACAAAACAAAACAAAACAAAACTCATAGATGAAGATGTCAGATTTTGGGTTACCACAAGTGGGGGTGGGGTGGGAGAATCAGATGGATGTGGTCAAAAGGTACAGACTTCCAGCTATAAGAAAAATATTGAGGAGAAAGTACTGGTGATGTAATGTATGACATGATGATTATAGTTAACACTGCTGTACGGCATATTTGAAAGTTGTTAAGAGAGTGAATACTAACAGTTTTCATCAAAGGGAAAACACTTTTTCTAACTCTATGAGGTAATGGATGTTAACTAAAGGTACTGTGGTAATCATTTCACAACATATGTATGTCAAGTCACGATGCACACCTTAAACTTACACGGTGCTATACATTGATTATATCTCAGTACAACTGGAAGAATAAATAAGAAAGAAAGAAAAAAGAAAATAGAATATCTGACCAATACATATGCATATATATGGCTTTTCTCCTTCCCTCAAATACTTTTGCTGATTTCTCAATGTCTTTTTTTAAAAAGTTTATTTACTTATTTAGTAGTCTCTACACCCAACCTGATGCTCAAACTCACGACCCTGAGATCCAGAGTCACGTGTTCTTCTGACTGAGCCAGCCAGCTGTCCCTGATTTCTCTATTTCAGTTAATAACCTTGCCATTCTCCTAATCACAGGGGCTCAAAACCTTGGGGTTATATTTAACTCTTTGAAGTGGTATAGTTGAACAGTTAGGATTTTGTAGCTAGGGTGCCTGGGTTTATTTTTTTTTTCCTTAAATAGTTTATTGTCAAGTTGGTTTACATATCCACCCAATGCTCATCCCAACAAGTGCCCTCCTCCATGCCCATCACCCCCCTTCCTCTCCCCCCACCCCCCTCAGCCCTCAGGTGTTCTCAGCATTCAAGAGTCTCTCATGGTTTGCCTCCCTCCTTCTCCCCAACTATTTTTCCCCTTCTTCTGCTTTGTCCTCCTCCGTTAACTTCCTCCTAATCCACCTATATGTGCAAACATATGGTATTTGTCCTTCTCCGCCTGACTTATTTCCTCAGCATAACACAGGGTGCCTGGGTTTAAATCCCAGTTCACTCTGATCTTAGTCTGACCTTAGATTTATACTCTCAGTTTCTTCATCTGCAAAATATCTACTTGCAGGGTTTCTGTGAGGAATACATGAGTTAATATATACAAACTACCTAGAATATGTCTGACATATAGTAAGCTCTAAATCCGTGATTGTTATATCATCCCTCCTGCCTTTGCTCCCTTTGTTTGTTGAGTCATGCATATGCTTTGTCCACCATGCTTCTCCAGCCCAACCTCTCCGCCTCATTCTCACAGTTTAACATTCTCCTACAACTTTTTATCTGAAGAGTTCTCTCCCCCATTCAATTCAAAGCACATTCCAAAGTCAGATTAAGCTTCCTAAAATGAAGCTTCATGGGTGCCTTGCCAGCCCAGTCAGTAGAGCCTGAGAAACTCTTGATCTTGGGGCTGTGAGTTCAAGCCCCATGTTTGGTGTAGAGATTACTAAAATAAAATAAAATATAATATAATATAAAATAAAATAAAAAATAAAATAAAATAAAATAAATAGGGTGATCTGGGTGGCTCAGTTGGCTAAGCATCTGACTTCGGCTCTGGTCAAGATCTCATGGTTTGCGAGTTCGAGCCTGACAATGAGCTTCCTGCTGGCAGCAAAGAGCCTGCTTCCGACCTTCTGTCTCCCTCTCTTTCTGCCCCTCCCACATTTAGGCTCTCTCTCTCTCTCTCTCTCTCTCTCTCTCTCTCTCAAAAATGAATAAAAATTTAAAAAACTACAATAAGAGGCTCCTGGGTGGGTCAGTCAGTTAAGCGTCCGACTTTGATTCAGGTCATGATCTCACGGTCTGTGGATTTGGTCCCCTACTAGAGTTCTGTGCTGAAAGCTCAGAGCCTGGAGCCTGTTTCAGATTCTGTGTCTCCCTGTCTTTCTGCCCATCCCCTGCTCATACTCTGTCTCTGCCTCTCTCTCAAAAATGAATAAACATTAAATATTTTTTTAATAAAATAAAATAAAATAGAGTGTGGGAGGCAAGATGGCAGAGATGTAGGGAGCTCCGTGCATTTCATTTGCACCCATCTCTCAAACAGAGAAGGCCTAAAGTCATAGGAGACTGAGCCACAGGAGTTTGGGAAGAGAAAGAGACAGAGTACACTGGAAAGGCAACCTCATAAGTGTGGCTACCTCAAGAAACAGGCCAAAGTACACATGGCAGAGAGTCCCAAATACCACTATGAGTAGGGAAATAAAATAACCAAAGTCTCAACAAGAGACACCATTCAAAGAACACTTCCTGAATGGACAGGCCCGGGACAATGAAAGAGCCCTCTTTAATACAGCAGCACCCACAGCTTTTAAAATTAACAAGATAGAAAGCAAACCAAAATGACATAACGGAAAGACTCTCCTCCAAAGAAATTCGGGGAAGAAATGACAGCTGAAGAACTGCTCAAAACAGATACAAGCAACATAACTGAACAAGAATTTAGAACAATAGTCATCAAATTAATCTCTGGGCTTGAAAAAGGCATGTAAGACATCAGAGAAACTATTGCTACAAAGACTATGGAGCTTAAAAAATAATTGTGATAAATTTCAAAATGCTATAAATGAGATATGTAATAAAATGGAGGCATCCAATGCACAGATTGAAGACACAAAAGGAGAATTAGTGATTTAGAAGACATAATTATAGAAAAAGAGGAAGCTGAGAAAAAGAGAGATAAACTGATCCAGGAACACGAGAGGAGAGTTCGAGAGCTCAGCGATACAATCAAATGGAACAATGTCCATATCATAGGAATACCAGAACAGGAAGAGAGAGGGAAAGGTGCTGAAGGAATCCTTGAACAAATTACAGCAGAGAACTTCTCCAATCTGTGGAAGGAAATAGACATTGAAATCCAAGAGGAACAGAGAACTCACCTCAAACGTAACTTGAATCAATCTTCTGCATGACATATCATAGTGAAATGGGAAAAATATAAGGACAGAGAGAGAATTCTGAAAGCAGCTAGGGAGAAAAGGGCCCTAATAGTGTAACCACTGTAACGGAGTGGTTACAGACCTATCTACTGAAACTTGGCAGGCCAGAAAGGAATGGCAGGAAATCTTCAATGTGATGAACAGAAAAAATATGCAGCCAAGAATCCTCTTTCCAGCAATCCTGTCATTCAGAATAGAATGAGAGATAAAAGTCTTTCCAAATAAACAAAAATAGAAAGAATTCGTCACCACTAAATCACCCCTACAAGAAATTCTCAGGGGGACTCTATGAGGGAAATGTTGCAAGGAACACAAGATATGAGAGACACCAGCAAAAGCATGAATCCTACAAAGGACACGATGACTCTAAACCCATATTTTTCAATAACACTGAATGTAAATAAACTAAATGCTCTAATCAAAAGACACAGGGCAACAGAATGATAAAAAACCAAAACCCATCTGTTTGCTGTCTACAAGAAACTCATTTTACACTGGAGGACACCTTCAGTATGAAAGTAAGTGGATGGAGAAATGTATATCATGCTACTGAAAGTCAAAAGAAAGCTGGAGTACCTATACTTATATCAGAGAAACTGGATTTTAAAGTCAAGACAGTAACAAGGGATGAAGAAGGGCATTATATAATAATTACAGGGTCTATCCATCAGGAAGAACTAACAATTATAAATTTCTATGCACCAAATATGGAGGCACCTAAATACATAAAACAAAAATCAGAAACAGAAACAATCTTATGGATAAGAATGTGCTAATAGCAGGAGACTTTAATACTCCACTTACAGCAATGGATAGATCAAGTAGACAGAAAATCAATAAAGAAACAATGGACTTGAATGACACATTGGACCAGATGGATTTGACAGATATATTTAGAACTCTCATCCTGAGGCCATGGAATTCACTTTCTTCTCAAGTACGCATCAGACACACTCCAAGATAGATCATATACTGGGACATAAAGCAGCCCTCAAAAAATATAAAAGAATTGAGATCATACCATGCACACTTTCAAATCACAATGCTATGAAACTTTAAATCAATCACAGGAAGAAGTCTGGAAAACCTCCAAAAACATGGAGGATAAAGAACACCCTACTAAAGAACGAATGGGCCAATCAGGCAATTAGAGAAAAATTAAAAAATATATGGAAACAAATGAAAATGAAAATACAACAATCCAAACTCTATAGGATGTGGTAAAGGCAGTCTTAAGAGGAAAGTACATTGCACTCCAGGCCTATTTCAAAAAATTAGAAAAAGTGCAAGTACAAAATATAACAGAGCACCTAAATGAACTAGACGGAGATCAACAGGAGCACCCCAAACTAGCAGGAGAAGAGAAATAATAAAAATCAGGGCAGAAATAAACAATATAGAAACCAAAAAAACAGTTGATCAGATTGATGAAACCAAAAGTTGTTTTTTTGAAAAAATAAACAATTGACAAACCTCTAGTCAGGCTTCTCAAAAAGAAAAGACAGAGCACTCAAATAGACAAAATCATGAATGAAAAAGGACTTATTACAACCAAGCCCTCAGAAACACAAGAAATTATCAGGGAATACTATGAAAAATTATATGCGAACAAATTAGACAACTTAGAAGAAATGGACAAATTCCTAAACACACACTCACTACCAAAATTCACACGGGAAGAGAGAAAATCTGAAGAGACCCATAACCAGTGAGAAAATCAAATCAGTTATCAAAAATCTCCTAACAAATAAGAGCCCTGAGCCAGATGGGTTCCCTGGGGAATTCTACCAGACATTTAAAACAGAATTAATACCCATTCTTCTCGAGCTATTCCAAAAAATAGAAATCGACGGAAAACTTCCGGACTCATTCTATGAAGCCAACATCACTTTGATTCCCAAGCCAGACAGAGACCCAGCAATAAAAGAGAACTACAGGCCAATATCCTTTTTTTTCAATAATTTTTTAAATAGTTTATTGTCAAGTTGGTTTCCATATAACACCCAGTGCTCATCCCCACAGATGCCCTCCTCCATCCCCGACACCCCGCTTCCCCTCCTTCCCACCCCATCTGGCCTCAGTTTGTTCTCAGCATTCAAGAGTCTCTCATGGTTTGCCTCCCTCCCTCTCCCCAATTATTTTACCCCTTCTTCTCACCCATGGTCCTCAGTTAAGTTCATCCTAATCCTCCTATACATGCAAACATATGGTATCTGTCCTTCTCTGCCTGACTCATTTCGCTCACCATAACACCCTCTAGTTCCATCCATGTTGCTACACACAGCCAGATTTCATTCTTTCTCACTGCCATGTATTTCATTGTATAAATATACCACAGCTTCTTGATCCATTCATCAGTTGATGGACACTTACGTTCTTTCCATGTTTTGGCTATTGTTGAGAGTGCTGCTAGGAACATTGCGGTACATGAGCCCCTATGCATCAGCATTCCTGTATCCCTTGGGTAAATTCCCAGCAGTGCTACTGCTGGGTCATTGGGAAGTACTATTGTTAATTTTTTGAAGATTCTCGACACTGTTCTCCAGAGGGGCTGTACCAGATTACATTCCGACCAACAGTGTAGGAGGGTGCCTGTTTCTCCACATCCTCGCCAGCATCTAGAGTCTCCTGATTTGTTCATTTTAGTCACTCTGACCGGCATGAGGTGGTATCTCAGTGTGGTTTTGATTTGTATTTCCCTGATGAGGAGGGATGCTGAACATCGTTTCATGTGTTTCATGGCCAACTGGGTGTCCTCTTTGGAGAAGTGTCTGTTCATGTCTTCTGCCCATTTCTTCCCTGGATTGTTTGTTTTTCAGGTATGGAGTGTGGTGAGTTCCTTATAGATTGTGGATACTAGCCCTTTACCTGATATGTCATTTGCAACTATCTTTTCCCATTCCGTCGGTTGACTATTAGTTTTATGGAATGTTTCCTTTGCCACGCAAGAAGCTTTTAATCTTGATGAGGTCCCAATAGTTCATTTTTGCTCTTGATTCCCTTGTCTTTGGGGATGTGTCAAGTAAGAAATTGCTGCGGTTGAGGTCAAGAAGGTTTTTCCTGCTTTCTCTTCTAGGGTCTTGATGGTTTCCTGTCTCACATTCAGGTCCTTTATCCGTTTTGAATTTATTTTTGTGTATGGTGTGAGAAAGTGATCTAGTTTCATTCTTCTGCATGTTGTTGTCCAGTTCTCCCAGCACCATCTGTTAAAGAGGCTGTCATTTTTCCATTGAATACTTTTTCCCGCTTTGTCAAAGATTAGTTGGCCTTACATTTGTGGGTCCAATTCTGAGTTCTCTATTCTATTCCACTGGTCTATGTGTCTGTTTTTGTGCCATATCATACTCTGTTGATGATGACAGCTTTGTAGGAGAGGCTAAAGTCTGGGATGGTGATGCTTCCCATTTTGGTTTTCTTCTTCAATATTACTTTGGCTATGCAGGGTCTTTTGTGGTTCCATACAAATTTTAAGATAGTTTGTTCTAGTTTTGAGAAGAATGCTGGTGCCATTTTGATTGTGATTGCATCGAATGTGTAGATTGCTTTGGGTAGTAATGACATTTTAACAGTATTTATTCTTCCTATCAATGAGCATGGAATATTTTTCCATTTTTTTTGTGTCTTCTTCAATTTCCTTCATAAGTTTTCTCTAGTTTTCATGATACAGATCTCTTATATCTTTGGTTGGGTTTATTCCTAGGTATTTTACGGTTTTTTTGTGCAATTGTGAATGAGATCAGTTTCTTGATTTCTCTTTCTGTTGCTTCATTGTTGGTGTATAAAAATGCAACCGAGGCCAATGAAACCAGGACCCCAGGACCTACCTTGCTGTCGGAGTGTGCCCTCAACTGCGCTTTCTGTGCTCCAGGACTTATTCTGGGCCAGAGGAGAGCTAGTACCACATGTACAAAGCATTTCTGAACCATTCTGATTGCTTGCCTAGGGGCTACCTCAAGAAAGAAGCCAGAGTACACAAGGTGGAGAGTCCCAAATATCACTACGAATAGTAAAATAAAATAACCTAGGTCCCAACAAGAGAGACCAAGAGATACCACTCAAAAAACACTCTCTGAAAGGATAGGCCCTGGACAGTCAAAGAGTCTTCTTGGATACAGCAGCGCTCATAGATACAGAGAGCATAACAGGTCTTTAAAACCAACAACAGCCGGAAAGCTAACTAAAATGATGAAACAAAAGAGCTCTCCTCCAAAGAAACCCCAAGAAGAAATGACAGCTAATGAACTGCTCAAAACAGATATCAGCAGCATAACTAAACAAGATTTTAGAATAATAATGGTAAAATTAATAGCTGGGCTTGAAAAAAATATAGGGGACATCAAAGAAACTATGGCTACAGACAGAATGGAAAATAAAAATAGGCATGAAGAATTAAAAAATGCGATAAATGAGATACATAATAAATTAGAGGCCTCCAATGCACGGATTGAAGAGGCAGAAAGGAGAATAAGTGATTTAGAAG